>NC_042615.1:28627761-28927761 GCF_901001135.1 Rhinatrema bivittatum | reverse complement strand
ACTCTCTGTTTCCTGTCTTTTAACCAACTTGCAATACACAAAAGGACATTGCCTCCTATCCCATAACTTTTTAAATTTCTTTGAAGCTCTCTTGACGGACTTTGTTGAATGCCTATCCAAATATCCAAATACACCACATCTACCAGTTCACCTTTGTCCACATGTTTACTCAACCCTTCAAAAAATATAGGAGATTTGTGAGGCAAGACTTCCCTTGGGTAAATCCATGTTGGCTGTGTCCCTTCAAACCAAGGGGTTCATTTTCCAAAGCGATCACACGCGAAAAAGGACTTTTCACATGCAAAAGGTCTCTTTTAGCGTGCAATCACTAAATGGGGCGGCATCAAGACCGGAACAGGAGGAGTCGGGGTAGCACCGGGGCAGACGCCGCGAAGACATGGCAGACAGCGAAAAGGTAAGAGCCCTTTTCGCTGCCAATTTCGCGCCCAATAGCACCACCTTTTATGATGGCGCTATTGGGTGCGAAAGGGGGCAGTGATCGCACCACAGAGGTGTGATCGCTGCCGGCTTTCGCAGGCCCGTTCCCCACTTCGCCCCCCTGTACCGCATGATTCGGGAAGCTGCGGTAGCTTAGAAATTCTAGGCCAAGTCTACAAAACGTTGTTAGGTTTGGCTGAAACACTTTAATTTATAAAAGTCACTGTGTAGTTTTACCCAAACTCTGGTGGACATTTAGGGGGTTATTTTCTAAGTCCCTTTTCGTGTGCGATAGCTTGCCGGGGGCGGAGACAGGGCGGAGGTGGGGCGGGGCAGGGAGGAGTTGGGGCGGCGAGGAGGCGGACGCGGCGGTATCTTCTCTGGCAGTAATAAGGTAAGCACCGTTATCGTCGCCAGTAGCGAGCCCAAAAGCACCACCGTTAACTCAGCGGTGGTGCGATGGCTTCCGGCTTTCGCAGGCCCCCCCCCTTCACTGCCCCCCGTTACAGCTGGATTCACCATTCTGTGTGAGAATGGAAAATCCAGGCCTTAATTTGCACCACTTGCTTGCAGTTTTGTCTTATTGTACATATGTAGTAAAGAATGTTTTCTTTCGTGTTATTATATTATCTTTTTTATTTGTATGAGGTGTTAAAATTTCAATAAAGAATTTTTTTCTTTTAATTACATAGTCGGCAAGAATCTAAACTGCTTTTTAATTGACAAAAATATATCAGAATCATTTCTATCTTGAAAATACTTAACTGGATTCTATTATCATCGATTATTTTTATGCTGTTGGTGTAAGATTTGATGACTTTGAGGGCAATTTGCACATGTTGGTGGGTAGTTGCAGATACTTTTACCTGCATACTTCACACCATTTCTCAAAGGGAAAATAGCACCACACTTTATCCTTCTAAAAGAGCAGAAGGACTTTTGGTTTCATTAATGGATGATGTTTCACTACAATTGGATAGGGGTAGGACGGGAGTTCTGGTGCTGTTAGATCTCATCGGTGCTTTCGATTTAGTAAATCATGATATTTTGTTGGAAAGCTGTTTCCAGGTATGGTTTAGGGTATAATTTGCTGGGAGAAGAGATGGCTGAGGGGGGATATGATAGAGGTCTTTAAGATCATGAGAAGTCTTGAATGAGTAGATATGAATCGGTTATTTATACTTTCGAATAATAGAAGGACTAGGGGCATTCCATGAAGTTAGGAAGTAGCACATTTAAGACTAATCGGAGAAAATTCTTTTTCACTCAACACACAATAAAGCTCTGGAACTTGTTACCAGAGGATGTGGTTAGTGCAGTTAGTGTAGCTGGGTTCAAAAAAGGTTTGGATAAGTTCTTGGAGAAGAAGTCCATTAACAGCTATTAATCAAGTATACTAAGGGGCGTATTTTAAAACGAGCGCAAATAGCCTACTTTTGTTTGCGCTCCAGGCGCAAACAAAAGTACGCTGGATTTTAGTAGATACGCGCGGAGCCGCGCGGAGCCACTAAAATCCTGGATCGGCGCGCGCAAGGCTATCGATTTCGTATAGCCGGCGCGCGCCGAGCCGCGCAGCCTACCCCCGTTCCCTCGGAGGGAACTTTCCTTTGCCCTCCCCTCACCTTCCCCTCCCTTCCCCTACCTAACCCACCCGCCCGGCCCTGTCTAAACCCCCTCCTTACCTTTGTCGGGGGATTTACGCCTCCCGGAGGGAGGCGTAAATCCCCGCGCGTCAGCGGGCCTCCTGCGCGCCGGGACGCAACCTGGGGGCGGGTCCGGAGGGCGCGGCCATGCCCCCGGGCCGCCCCGGGCCGTAGCCACGCCCCCGGGCCCGCCCCCGGAACGCTCCCGACACGCCCCGAAAACGCCGCGCGGTTCGGACCCCCCCCCGACACGCCCCCTCCGAAAACCCCGGGACTTACGCGAGTCCTGGGGCTCTGCGCGTGCCGGTAGGCCTATGTAAAATAGGCTTACCGGCGCGCAGGGCCCTGCTCGCGTAAATCCGCCCGGTTTTGGGCGGATTTACGCGAGCAGGGCTCTTAAAATCCGCCCCTTAGGGAATAACCACTGATATTAATTGCATCAGTAGCATGGGATCTTCTTAGTGTTTGGGTACTTACCAGGTTCTTGTGGCCTGGTTTGGCCTCTGTTGGAAACAGGATGCTGGGCTTGACCTTGGTCAGACCCATCATGGCAATTTCTTATGTTCTTATGAATGAATTTCCTCTTTTTCGTCACATAGAACTCAGGGAGTACAAATTGGAGAAGAGCAGTCTGAGAGCATTCAGTTTAAGAGAGGGTACCTCAGGGTTCAAGCTTTTCCTCTCTCCTTTTAATGTTTTCTTATGTCCATTGACTAGTCTTCTTCATGAACTGGATGTCATTGGATGGATGGATGAGGGTAGAAAGGAGCTGCCTAGGAAGTTGAAGTTTTGTTTTGATCATTTTATATCTTGGCTGCTAGGAAGTCAGTTGATTATGAATGTTCAAAGACAGAGATTCTGGGATTTGGCTGGGCTTTGATGGATCCACTGGGATTAATAAATTAAGATAAGGGGAGAATTATGAAGAATGTGGTGTTTCAAGCTAGCAGCCTTGGTGTAACCTTGGAGAACTCTTCCTCCATGGATACATTCATTAATTAAACTTGTAGAAAGGCTTATTTAGAGCTGAAAATAACAAAAAAAATGAGATTACTGAACTTATTCTTAGATAATAGGGTTTTTAAACCTTTAGTAGTGTTTTTGGTATTGGGAACATTAGATTATTGCTATGGATTGCTGGTGGGTATGCCAAGTTATGTAATAATTAATCTCCAATGTATTCAGAATGTGGCAGCACAATTGATATGTGGGAAAACTAGGAGGGATCAGATATCACCACTTTTAGCCTCACTACATTGGTTCTCTGTTTCAGAAAAGATGGCTTAAAATTATGACTTCTTATTGTTTATGTGTGAATGGGCCAGAAACAAATATATTAGCTCAATTTTGTGGTTTTGTATTTTTATATATGTTTTTATGTGAACAGCCTTTAATTGCCTTGACAATTATATGATATATACGTGTTTAAAAATAAATAAAATAAAATCTTCCTAGGGAAAAAGTACCCATAGAGATTTTCCTTTCCTTTTTGTTGAAGGTACTTTCCATTTTAATCAATTCTGTGCATTGTTGCCTATTTCCAATCTAATCCTATCCCAAGCTCTCTACATTTCCATGGGTAAGGTATGCTCATTGTTGATCCTCGAATGTACTTTTAACCAGAAAAAATGATGGGCAATTTTCAGACAACCAATTTATCTGGGTAAATAGGCATCATTGAAAAAAAAGAGTCAGCATTCACATGCTACTCAAACTAAAAGAAAATGAGAGGAAATTGTCTTGTTAAAGAGCTACACTATTGCAAATCGGTTACCAAGGAGTGATCTAAGAGGTATAGAGACTCCCGAAACCTGCCCATTGGGTGATCCTACACTATTTTACATCTTGGTACTCTGTTGAGGATTATACATTTTAATGATATTGGATGCACTGTTTTAAATTGGTTTCAGTTATATTCGACTGGGAGAATGCAAAGGGTACAGATTGGATCTAAGTATCCATGGCGAAAAATTATGTAGGGTGTGCCTCAAGGCTCAGCTTTGTCGTCAGTATTGTTCAATATTTATTTGGCTTCTATAGGAGCCATATTCCAGTCATTGAACATCAATTATTTTATATATGCTGATAATATTCAATTTTTCTTGCCATGTAGTCCTGGTGGTGAAATACCTGAAGCCAGATTGCAAGAGGTTATTAGTAAATTACAGAAATGGTTGACTGACCATCGATTGTTTTTGAACATGAAGAAGACAAAGATTCTGTTGGTTAGTAACGAGCCTCATTCAATAAAGTTGGAAAAAGGTTGGTTGTCCAGTGCCGATTCAATTGGAGATTAATAATTTGTGAGTCTTGCTTGACTCTTAGTTATCAATGAAGCAACAGGTTTGTCATGTTATCAAAGTAGCTTTTTATAAGCTTAACTTGGTTTGACCATTAAAAACTTTGTACCCCCAACATGTTTTTGAATGATTGTCTAGACTTTGGACCTTAGTCACCTATGCTATTGTGCTTCACTATATATTGCGCTTCCATAGGCTGATGCATGCAATGCAGCTGGTACAGAATATGCCCGAGTTATCACAGGGATTCCTAAGAGAGAACATATAACTCCTGTGCTGAGAGATGGAGGGGTAGATTTGATTACTATTGTCTTCAAGCTTTTGAGGACAGTGTCTCCATGTATACTGAGTTATATACTCCGGGTCATGCTTTGAGGTCAGAGGATGCTCAATTACTAGGGATGTGAATCGTTTTTCAACGATTAAAATTATCGTCCGATAATGTTTATATCGTCTTAAATCGTTATAGAACACGATACAATAGAAATTCTAACGATTTATCGTTAAAAATCGTTAAATCGTGTTAGTGCGCACTAACTCGAGTTAGTGCGCACTAACTCCCCGTTAGTGCGCACTAACTCGATTTAGTGCGCACTAACTGAAAATGATACAAATAAACACTTTCCAGGTCACTGAAGGTCAGTTAGGAATGAATATGTGTTCCTATTGGCTGGCTGCCCTCTTATCTATCGATATTACCAAGGTTACCACTGAGGTGATGGTTGGGGGGATGGGAAATGGAACTGGAAACTAATGAACACCAACAGAAAATGAAACAAAGTGTTCACACTTCCCAGGTCAGTAAAGGTCACTTAGGAATGAATATGTATGTATGTATTCCTATTGGCTGGCTGTGCTCTTATCTATTGATGTTACCAATATGGTTGGGGGGATGTGAAATGGAAACAGTTGGAAGCTTGACAAAAAAAGTAATGTAATGATCAGCACTCACGTGACTAGAACTTGTTTGTTTATTATTTTGTTAGCAGGCACCTGAAATGCTAGTGCATGTTGAATTTGCCAATCACTGTGCATTTTAGAAAGGTGGTCCTGGCTGGAACTGTACACAGTTCAAATATATGTAATTGATTGTTGGTAAGTGTATTTTTTAAGTAGCCACACTGGCACCAGTATGTTTACTTTTCCTCCTAAACTCACTAGCTCAGCTTTGTAAGAAGGGCTTCTCTGCTTGTGTGTTGTTTTTGTTTGGTGTGAGGAGAGCAGAAACATCAGATCTTTATTCAATCTACTACAGTCATCTCTTACAGTGCCCTATCCCTATTAATACCAGGAGTGTTGTGATCTTCCTGCACACAGTGCCCTAACCCTGATACCAGTCTGAGACAGCTCCCTCCCTGCATTACTAGTGAGAGGCTGGCTTCACAGACAGGGGGGAGCTGCCTGACCCTCACTCCTGACTTCCCCCATGTCCCAGCTAGTGAATGGTGTGTGGGTGAGGGGGGGGGGGAGGATGGTGAAGTCTGAGACAGCTCCCTCCCTGCATTACTAGTGAGAGGCTGGCTTCACAGACAGGGGGGAGCTGCCTGACCCTCACTCCTGACTTCCCCCATGTCCCAGCTAGTGAATGGTGTGTGGGTGAGGGGGGGGAGGATGGTGAAGTCTGAGACAGCTCCCTCCCTGCATTACTAGTGAGAGGCTGGCTTCACAGACAGGGGGGAGCTGCCTGACCCTCACTCCTGACTTCCCCCATGTCCCAGCTAGTGAATGGTGTGTGGGTGAGGGGGGGGGGAGGATGGTGAAGTCTGAGACAGCTCCCTCCCTGCATTACTAGTGAGAGGCTGGCTTCACAGACAGGGGGGAGCTGCCTGACCCTCACTCCTGACTTCCCCCATGTCCCAGCTAGTGAATGGTGTGTGGGTGAGGGGGGGGGGGAGGATGGTGAAGTCTGAGACAGCTCCCTCCCTGCATTACTAGTGAGAGGCTGGCTTGACAGACAGGGGGGAGCTGCCTGACCCTCACTCCTGACTTCCCCCATGTCCCAGCTAGTGAATGGTGTGTGGGTGAGGGGGGGGAGGATGGTGAAGTCTGAGACAGCTCCCTCCCTGCATTACTATTGATAGGCTGGCTTCACAGACAGGGGGGAGCTGCCTGACCCTCACTCCTGACTTCCCCCATGTCCCAGCTAGTGAATGGTGTGTGGGTGAGGGGGGGGGGGAGGATGGTGAAGTCTGAGACAGCTCCCTCCCTGCATTACTAGTGAGAGGCTGGCTTCACAGACAGGGGGGAGCTGCCTGACCCTCACTCCTGACTTCCCCCATGTCCCAGCTAGTGAATGGTGTGTGGGTGAGGGGGGGGGAGGATGGTGAAGTCTGAGACAGCTCCCTCCCTGCATTACTAGTGAGAGGCTGACTTCGCAGACAGGGGGGAGCTGCCTGACCCTCACTCCTGACTTCCCCATGTCCCAGCTAGTGAATGGTGTGTGGGTGAGGGGGGGGGGAGGATGGTGAAGTCTGAGACAGCTCCCTCCCTGCATTACTAGTGAGAGGCTGGCTTCACAGACAGGGGGGAGCTGCCTGACCCTCACTCCTGACTTCCCCCATGTCCCAGCTAGTGAATGGTGTGTGGGTGAGGGGGGGGGGGAGGATGGTGAAGTCTGAGACAGCTCCCTCCCTGCATTACTAGTGAGAGGCTGGCTTCGCAGACAGGGGGGGAGCTGCCTGACCCTCACTCCTGACTTCCCCCATGTCCCAGCTAGTGAATGGTGTGTGGGTGAGGGGGGGGGGGGGGAAGGATGGTGAAGTCTGAGACAGCTCCCTCCCTGCATTACTAGTGAGAGGCTGGCTTCAAAGACAGGGGGGAGCTGCCTGACCCTCACTCCTGACTTCCCCCATGTCCCAGCTAGTGAATGGTGTGTGGGTGAGGGGGGGGGGGGGGTGGATGGTGAAGTCTGAGACAGCTCCCTCCCTGCATTACTAGTGAGAGGCTGGCTTCACAGACAGGGGGGAGCTGCCTGACCCTCACTCCTGACTTCCCCCATGTCCCAGCTAGTGAATGGTGTGTGGGTAAGGGGGGGGGGGGGGAGGATGGTGAAGTCTGAGACAGCTCCCTCCCTGCATTACTAGTGAGAGGCTGGCTTCACAGACAGGGGGGAGCTGCCTGACCCTCACTCCTCCGGGGTATTGTGATCTTCCTGCACACAGTGCCCTATCCCTGATACCAGGGGTGTTGTGATCTTCCTGCATGCAGTGCCCTATCCCTATTAATACCAGGAGTGTTGTGATCTTCCTGCATGCAGTGCCCTATCCCTATTAATACCAGGAGTGTTGTGATCTTCCTGCATGCAGTGCCCTATCCCTGATATCGGGATGTGTGCAAGAAGATCACAACACCCCCAGTATCAGGAATAGGGCACTGTGTGCAGGAAGATCACAACACCCCCAGTATCAGGAATAGGGCACTGTGTGCAGGAAGATCACAACACCCCCAGTATCAGGGATAGGGCACTGTGTGCAGGAAGATCACAACACTCCTGGTATTAATAGGGATAGGGCACTGTGTGCAGGAAGATCACAATACCCCTGGTATCAGGGTTAGGGCACAAGTTCTAGTCACATTGACTGATCACATTACTTGTTTTGTCAAGCTACCAACTGTTTCCATTTCCCATCCCCCATATACTGTCAGTAGGAAACTTGGTAACATGAATAAATAAGAGGGCAGCCAATAGGAATACATATTCATTCCTAAACTGACCTTAACTGACCTGAAAAGTGTCAAATTGTATCATTTTCAGTTAGTGCGCACTAACTCCCAGTTAGTGCGCACTAACTCCCGTTAGTGCGCACTAACTCGAGTTAGTGCGCACTAATCGGAAAAAACGATTTTTAACGATTTTTTAACTAAAAAATCGTGCCTAAGACGATTTTCTTGCCCTGCCACACGATTTCTATCGTTAAGACGATATGGAAAACGATTCACATCCGTATCAATTACTAGTCGCCCCTCCGGTTAAAAAGTTTAGGTCGCTTCAGAGTAGAGGGCAAATCTTCTCGTCAGTGGCAGCATGTGAGTGGAATAAATTGCCTGCTGTGCTTAGACAGCAGCAGGATTTTAAAATGTTCAGGAAAGCTCTAAAGACTGCTTTTTTTCAGGAGACTTTTGGGTGAAGCAGTTTCTTTTAATAATCCTTTTAAGAATGTTTTATGAATTTGGAATGTTTTAAGTGTATTCATATGTATGCTATATTTAAATGTCAATTTTTGTAGGTAATAATTGTGTTTGAATTTTTTATGATTGCTTCTCTTATAATTTGCGCCAAACAGTTGTCTGGAGGTAGCGGAATATAAGTGATTTTAAATAAATAAAGAAGTCCATAAAATAAATAAAGAAGTAAAACAATCCTGTTTGTGTGGCTTCTATCTCTGCTTGGAAAAAACATGCAACTCCAAGTCAATGTATTGTTCGCTAGATAGTCCCAATCAAAGAAGTTTTATTTTAGTAAAGTTAACTGTTGTAAAATTTTCCAGGGTGCAGAGGCTGTTTTATCAGATTCCAAGTGAACAAACTCTAAAAGGCCTAGACATTAATCTCCCCTCTGCTCCCAATGCCAGAACTCTACTTCATTGTGAGCACATGGGAGGGATGTTGCAAAGGGACCCCCACTTTCATACCTATCTATACAGCATTTGCGTGTGCAAGTGTATGTGCAGAGATTAATGCTAGCATTTTATAACCAGTGTGGCAGGAGCTGCACAGTTTATAAAACACTGCAGATTTCAGCTCGCATATGTTTTAGTGAACGTGTGTATTTCCATTGCAAGAAAACACATACTTTATCTGTTTTATAAATATACACATGTATAATTTACATGTAAAATCATTGTGACACTGCATGACTATGTTCATATAGCATGCGCAGCTTCTTGGAATCACTGGTTTGCAGATACTGCCACCAGTTTACCCAGCCCTTCTCCACCTGGACACTCTAGCATTTTACCCGGAATCCCCACCAGTTCACCTGCACCGTTCATCCAAAAACTGCAGACAACGGACAAGTCCGATTTCACATAGCAGGTATAAAAGAGTACAAGCACGTTTGATAATGTATATATGCACATCTCTTACAAAATAGCAACTACTAATCATGCTTCTGAACCTTGCCTCAGAAGGCCTCTTTTATCCCCAGTAAACGATATCCATGAAAATGAAAAGAGGCAGATACTCTCGATGTTATAAAACAGCATATATACAGAGGAGGTGCAGGGGAGATATGATACAGACCCTCAAATACCTGAAAAGTTTTAATGATGCAATATCAACAACAAACCTTTTCCGTTGGACAGAAATTAATAGAACTAGGGGGTCATGAAATGAAATTCCAGGGAGGATGACTCAGAACGAACCAGTGTTAGGAAATATTTCTTCATGGAGAGGGTGGTGGATGCCTGGAATGCTCTTCCGGAGGAAGTGGTGAAGACAAAAACAGTGAAAGAATTCAAAGGGGCACAGGATAAACATTGTGGATCCTCAAAGGCTAGCAGACAGAAATGAAGAAAAGAGTGCATGAAGGAAAGTTGCTGGTGTGGTGGTTGCTGCTTTTTAAGCAATGAGCCTTCATACTGTTGATGCAATTCCATCAGTGCTCTCTGCTTCAATGGCAGTGGGAAAAGAGTGAGCAGATTCAGACAGGAAACAACAAGGACATTGAATTGTGTGATCAGGGAAAGCAAATAAGCATAGGGGTAACTTGCTGATACAGCTGTTACTCCCCTTAACCAATAAGCATGAAACTCTTGATGCAACTCTAACATTGCTCTCTGGTTCAACAGCAAGGGGTAACGGGGAATTGGACTCAAACAGGAACCAACAAGGGCCCTGACCTTGATGGTCTAGGAAACTAAGTGCAGAAACTACCATAAGCTTGCTGGGCAGACTGGATGGACCGCTGGTCCTTTTCTGCCGTCATTTCTGTTTCTATATGTGCTACCTACATATATAAATGCTATTTTTATGAATGGGACCCTTTGAAAATTCATTCTATAGATAGAGCAGTAATAAGTTTGTCTGTTCAGTTTAAGCTTGTGAGAATTGTACCAACCTACAATCAGTTTTACTTGTAGCCCTTTTCTGAATTTAAAACAATTGCTGAATTTACATTCCAAATTTCTATTTACAGCAAATAAGCATGGCTGAGCACACTTAAAAAATACAATTTGCGATCATAAGTGTTTTGATGTAAAAATAGTTTAGAGCGCAGAAGATTAAATAATAAACTTACAATTAGACAAAAAATAGCGGCTTAAATATAACGTCTATGCAAGGCGGGGCGTTAGCCAGGAAAGCAGAGTCCTGTCTGGTTAAAGTAGACAGGACTCTGTCTGCTTTAACCAGACAGGACCAGACAGGGACCAGACAGGAAAGCAGACCAGACAGGAAACCAGACAGGGACCAGACAGGAAAGCAGAGTCCTGTTTGGTCCCTACCTAAATCCTGTCTGGATTTAGGTAGGGCTGGGGGGCGTGGAAGGAATATTCCCTCCGAGGCCACTCCGATTTCGGAGTGGCCTTGGAGGGAACGGGGAAAGCCATCGGGGCTTCCTTAGGGCATGGCGTGCGCAAGGTGCACAAGTGTGCACCTCCTTGCACCCGCTGACCCCAGATTTTATAACATGCGCGGCTGTGCACGTATGTTATAAAATCGGGCGTAGATTTGTGTGCACTGGGTTGCGCGCACATATCCACACCTGCACGCATGTTAGAAAATCTGGCCATTTACTTTTATGATATTATGCACAGTGATGACATTGCAAAACTCTGCAGCATTATGATGGCCTTCTATGAAATTTCCTACCTGACTTGCGGGTGAACTTATGCTATAGTCACATGTAACTTTGTCCTGACAGAGCACAGAACTTCTTGGAGCTGCAGCTGGGGAGGGGTTTGGACTTACTTGCATACTTTATAACATCCGGCAGCACAGGTATAAACTTTCAAGAAGTTTTGTGTATGGCAACTTGTGTGGAGTAGTTTTGATGAGATAATCTTGAAAGTGGACTTATACATATCTTCCTGCTTTGAAAATTGATATAATTTAGGTCTGGTTTAGTTTGCCTACTTTCCTTTGAGAGTTATATGACAATTATTATCCTTAATTATTTTTCAATTTATGAATCAAAGGAGGAAAACTAGGGGCTGGCCTTTTGGTCAATGAAAGAAGACCTGAGTTCAGGTCTTGAGCCTGGCTTTTGTTCATCCAGAAGCCAGCATGGTATATGACCCCTTGTTAAAGACATTCAATGCACTCAAGGGATTAGATAGGAAAGGGACATTAAAATGGGAACGAAATCCCCCAGAGTTGTGAATAGAAACATGATAGAAGAAAAAGACTGCATGGCCTATGTAGTCTGATCATCCTCCCAACTTATTTAGTTTTACTATACCCATCACTCTTTCTGATATCCCCTGTGTTTATCCCTTGTTTTCTTGACTTAAGATACTGTTTTTGTCTCCACCACCTCCACTGGGAGGCTGTTCCATACATCCAGTACTCTCTCTGTAAAGAATTATTTCCTAAGAGTCATCCCATGACTTCTCATTTTAGTGCCTCCTTTCTATTGAAAGAGGCTAGCCTCCCATGCATGGAAACCTTTGAGGTATTTAAATGTCTCTATCATATCTCCTCTATCGCGCCTTTCCTCTAGGGTGTACATGATTAGATTTTTATGTCTATCTCCATATGATTTAGAATGAAGAGAACATTTTAGTAGCCATGATCTGGACCCACTTCCAACTGTTTATATTGTTTTGAAAGTGTGGTGTCCAGAATCATACACAGGATTCAAAAAAGGATGCCTCACTAGACACCTATATAGGGTCGATATCACCGCCCTTCATCTGCTGACCATTCTTTTCCCTATGCAATCAAGCTTCTTTCTAGCTTTTGCTATTGCTTTATCAACCTGTTTGGTCACCTTAAGATCATCAGATACAATCACCCTCAGATTCCACTCTTTTTTCCTGCTTTAAAGAATGTGACCCTCTTTACTATACCTCTCCCTTGGGTTTTTGCACTCTAAATACATAACTTTGCATTTATTGCATTAAATCTTAGCTGCCAGATCCTAGATTATTCCTTGAGCTTCACTTGATCCCGCCTCTTGTTTTCCATACCTTCCTGGCTGTCTACTCTGTTGCAGATTGTGATATCATCAGCAAAAAGATCAATCTTTTCCAACTGTCCTTCCCTATGCCTTTCACAAAAATGTTAAAAGCACTGGTCAAATTCATCTAAGGAAGAAGTGGTTCCATCAACATTATTGGTTACTTTTTATAGTGGACCCCATTAGGGAGTTTCTGTTGCAATTGTTTTTTAGGAATAGCTTAACCCCGTCTTTAGATGATATTTTAAATATTGTTCCAGATGAGGCAGAAGATACGCAAACAAGAAGAAAGAAATGTCTCCTCTTGAGATCTGGGGTGTTGCAGTTGGGTGGATTGTTCTGGCTGAACTTTTCTTATAAATGTGTAATTAAACGTAAACGGGTGAAATGTATCTTTTTTGATCCCTCACATTTAGTTAATTTTATTTCTTCAAGGCAAAGGCAGCAGGTGTCCCCTTTTTCCTTAGTTCAAAGGAAAACCCCTTCAGCAGGAGATTAAGGCTCATAATGTGGCCATTTGATTTGCTATGTGTTTCTTCTCTGATTTTTGTATGCGCTCCCACATAGAGGACTAGGGTATATTTTAGCATTGGGTTTTTTCTTGATTTAGTGATATTGTTTATTTGTATATTCTTGTTTCCTAGGCATAGATTTGTACAAGATTGCTTTTCTTGCTTTTTATATTGGAATTCTATAAATAAAAAGTGAAAGAAAAAACCAGTCCATTTGCCACTACTCTTTGTCGTCTCCCACTCATTCCGTTTCTAATCCAGTCACTCTAGGTCCTATACTAAGGGCTCTCAATTTATTTATAAGTTGTCTATGTGGAACTGTGTCAAAGGCCTTACTGAAATCCAAGAACTCAACATGCAGCACTGCCCCTTGATCTACTATGATCACTCAGTCAAATAAATTGATCATATTTGTCTGAAAAGATCTGCCTCTGATAACATCATGCTGCATCAGATCTTGCAATCTAGTGGATTCCAGAAATTGAATGGGAATTCATTATATCCCCTTGAAGACCCATTTTAGACTCTGTGGGGCAGATTTTCAAAGCCTACATGCGTAAATCCAGGTGGATTTACGCACGTAGGGGGGGTTACGCACACGGGCCTATTTTCAAAAAGCCCAGTGGCGCACGTAAAGCCCTGGGACGCGCGTATGTCCTGGGGCTCGAAAAAGGGGCAGGGTGTGGGCGGGGCAGGGGTGGGGTGTGGGTGTGCCCAGAGCCTCCGGGCACAGCGGCCATTTGCCACTGTGCCTGGGATCGCAGGCCGGCCGTTGGCCAGTGCGTGCAACCTACGCAACCTGGAGGCAGGCACAACTTATAAAATAAAGGTGGGGGGGATTTAGGTAGGGCTGGGGGCAGGTTAGATAGGGGAAGGGAGGGGACAGTGGGGGGGTCGAAGGAAAGTTCCCTCCAAGGCCGCTCCGAGTATGAAGTGGCCTCGGAGGGAACGGGAAAAGCCATCGGGGTTCCCCTAGGGCTCGGCACGCACAAGGTGCACTAGTGTGCACCCCCTTGCACATGCCGACCCCGGATTTTATAAGATGCGAATGGCTGCGTGCGCATGGTATAAAATTGGGCGTAGCTACTAAAATCTGGCCCTGTATACATACTGTAAGTTATTTTAAACATCTACCATCCCACAGCATCACTGTCTAATCAGCACAACACCTAACTTTTCATCTATAGCATGCATGTTTTTTTTAGGGGTAAAATAGATTAAAAAGCAGAAGTCACCCTTAAATGCTTATTTGCTAAAGAATAAGGTTGAGACTAGAACATTCTGGCTGTTTCACTTCTGCTATAAATAAAAATAAAAACATTTCCGAACAGCCTTCATGAAATAATTTTAATTGATTTAGCTATACATGCAAAAACTAAATATATTAAACAAGCAACACCAGTCCTGTTGCCCTTCCAAAGCTATCAAGTTCATTATAACACAGAAGATGTTATGGCGTACTACACTTTCACATTTTTTCTATCACATTGATAGTCAAACCCTGTGATTAAAGAATACACTGGATCATGCAACAACTGTGGCAGATACTCAACCTGTAAATTTCAAAGCCATCAAAGCTGAGCATTTCAATCAGTTTTGACATCTGGCGTTTTTTTTCTGAGATTCTGCCTTCTATAAATAACTTTCCTTGGATGGCAGATCTGTATCACATTTCATAAATGCATATAGAGGATGCATTTGGTCTCTTATCATTTGCAATATTACCAAAAGTGTTTCTGGAACAATAAATCAAACTTTAATAAACAAATGTTTTCCTGTAATCATAAGTATGGTCTATTTATACTAATACTGTATATTTTGAATGGACTTTTTTCACACCCGAAGCATATTCCTTGGAAGAAAAATAGGATCTGTTTTCAGTAAACACTGCTTAGGTTTCTAACTTTTGGAGTTAGGCTCCTCAGTTGGCCCTTTTGAACATGTACTAGGGTTGAGTAACTAAATGTAGGCTCCTAGTTTCATTACACTCCTAAATTTAGGAGCCTAAAACGTGGGTGACTATGGGGCAGAATTAGGGCAGGGAAACAAAGTTAGGCAGTTAGCACTTTTTTTCAGAACTAGACACTTAATTTAGGGGCCTAAAACTAGGTAAATAAATTGCAGGGCTATGTTTAAGGACCTAACCTTTAGGCCCCTAAAGTCATGTGAATTTTCAGCAGAAAATTTAGGTACCTAAAATGGTCATTCATCAAATCACATTAGGGCCCTAGTGCCTGCAATAACGCATGCGTTATTTATCGCATTGCAAGATGTGTGTTCAAATTTTAGTCAAAAGGGAGGAGTTCATGAAAACAGGGGGTGTTTAACATTGCGTGCAATAGCACATGTTGTTGTTGAAAATAACTATACCTTTTCAAACAGGATTTGCAATATTTTGCACAAATCCTATTTTGAGCAGGAGAGAGATTGAAAGAGAGAATGAGAGACTCTTTATAATATCTGGTCCTGTTCAATATCTTTGTGAGCGACATTGCGGATGGGATAGAAGGTAAGGTTTGTCTTTTTGCAGATGATACTAGGGATGTGAATCGTTTTCCATATCGTCTTAACGATAGAAATCGTGTGGCAGGGCAAGAAAATTGTCTTAGGCACGATTTTTTAGTTAAAAAATCGTTAAAAATCGTTTTTTCCGATTAGTGCGCACTAACTCGAGTTAGTGCGCACTAACGGGAGTTAGTGCGCACTAACTGGGAGTTAGTGCGCACTAACTGAAAATGATACAATTTGACACTTTTCAGGTCAGTTAAGGTCAGTTTAGGAATGAATATGTATTCCTATTGGCTGCCCTCTTATTTATTCATGTTACCAAGTTTCCTACTGACAGTATATGGGGGATGGGAAATGGAAACAGTTGGTAGCTTGACAAAACAAGTAATGTGATCAGTCAATGTGACTAGAACTTGTGCCCTAACCCTGATACCAGGGGTATTGTGATCTTCCTGCACACAGTGCCCTATCCCTATTAATACCAGGAGTGTTGTGATCTTCCTGCACACAGTGCCCTATCCCTAATACCAGGGGTGTTGTGATCTTCCTGCACACAGTGCCCTATTCCTGATACTGGGGGTGTTGTGATCTTCCTGCACACAGTGCCCTATTCCTGATACCGGGGGTGTTGTGATCTTCTTGCACACATCCCGATATCAGGGATAGGGCACTGCATGCAGGAAGATCACAACACTCCTGGTATTAATAGGGATAGGGCACTGCATGCAGGAAGATCACAACACTCCTGGTATTAATAGGGATAGGGCACTGCATGCAGGAAGATCACAACACCCCTGGTATCAGGGATAGGGCACTGTGTGCAGGAAGATCACAATACCCCGGAGGAGTGAGGGTCAGGCAGCTCCCCCCTGTCTGTGAAGCCAGCCTCTCACTAGTAATGCAGGGAGGGAGCTGTCTCAGACTTCACCATCCTCCCCCCCCCCCCCTTACCCACACACCCTTCACTAGCTGGGACATGGGGGAAGTCAGGAGTGAGGGTCAGGCAGCTCCCCCCTGTCTGTGAAGCCAGCCTCTCACTAGTAATGCAGGGAGGGAGCTGTCTCAGACTTCACCATCCACCCCCCCCCCCCCTCACCCATACACCATTCACTAGCTGGGACATGGGGGAAGTCAGGAGTGAGGGACAGGCAGCTCCCCCCTGTCTGTGAAGCCAGCCTCTCACTAGTAATGCAGGGAGGGAGCTGTCTCAGACTTCACCAACCCCCCCCCCCTCACCCACACACCATTCACTAGCTGGGACATGGGGGAAGTCAGGAGTGAGGGTCAGGCAGCTCCCCCCTGTCTGTGAAGCCAGCCTCTCACTAGTAATGCAGGGAGGGAGCTGTCTCAGACTTCACCATCCACCCCCCCCCCCCCCTCACCCACACACCATTCACTAGCTGGGACATGGGGGAAGTCAGGAGTGAGGGTCAGGCAGCTCCCCCCTGTCTGTGAAGCCAGCCTCTCACTAGTAATGCAGGGAGGGAGCTGTCTCAGACTTCACCATCCACCCCCCCCCCCTCACCCACACACCATTCACTAGCTGGGACATGGGGGAAGTCAGGAGTGAGGGACAGGCAGCTCCCCCCTGTCTGTGAAGCCAGCCTCTCACTAGTAATGCAGGGAGGGAGCTGTCTCAGACTTCACCATCCTCCCCCCCCCCTCACCCACACACCATTCACTAGCTGGGACATGGGGGAAGTCAGGAGTGAGGGTCAGGCAGCTCCCCCCTGTCTGTGAAGCCAGCCTCTCACTAGCAATGCAGGGAGGGAGCTGTCTCAGACTTCACCATCCACCCCCCCCCCCTCACCCACACACCATTCACTAGCTGGGACATGGGGGAAGTCAGGAGTGAGGGTCAGGCAGCTCCCCCCTGTCTGTGAAGCCAGCCTCTCACTAGTAATGCAGGGAGGGAGCTGTCTCAGACTTCACCATCCTCCCCCCCCCCTCACCCACACACCATTCACTAGCTGGGACATGGGGGAAGTCAGGAGTGAGGGTCAGGCAGCTCCCCCCTGTCTGTGAAGCCAGCCTCTCACTAGTAATGCAGGGAGGGAGCTGTCTCAGACTTCACCATCCTCCCCCCCCCCTCACCCACACACCATTCACTAGCTGGGACATGGGGGAAGTCAGGAGTGAGGGACAGGCAGCTCCCCCCTGTCTGTGAAGCCAGCCTCTCACTAGTAATGCAGGGAGAGAGCTGTCTCAGACTTCACCATCCTCCTCCCCCCCCCCCTCACCCACACACCATTCACTAGCTGGGACATGGGGGAAGTCAGGAGTGAGGGTCAGGCAGTTCCCCCCTGTCTGTGAAGCCAGCCTCTCACTAGTAATGCAGGGAGGGAGCTGTCTCAGACTTCACCATCCTCCTCCCCCCCCCCCTCACCCACACACCATTCACTAGCTGGGACATGGGGGAAGTCAGGAGTGAGGGTCAGGCAGCTCCCCCCTGTCTGTGAAGCCAGCCTCTCACTAGTAATGCAGGGAGGGAGCTGTCTCAGACTTCACCATCCACCCCCCCCCCTCACCCACACACCATTCACTAGCTGGGACATGGGGGAAGTCAGGAGTGAGGGTCAGGCAGCTCCCCCCTGTCTGTGAAGCCAGCCTCTCACTAGTAATGCAGGGAGGGAGCTGTCTCAGACTTCACCATCCTCCCCCCCCCCCCTCACCCACACACCATTCACTAGCTGGGACATGGGGGAAGTCAGGAGTGAGGGTCAGGCAGCTCCCCCCTGTCTGTGAAGCCAGCCTCTCACTAGTAATGCAGGGAGGGAGCTGTCTCAGACTTCACCATCCTCCCCCCCCCCCCCCCCCTCACCCACACACCATTCACTAGCTGGGACATGGGGGAAGTCAGGAGTGAGGGTCAGGCAGCTCCCCCCTGTCTGTGAAGCCAGCCTCTCACTAGTAATGCAGGGAGGGAGCTGTCTCAGACTTCACCATCCTCCCCCCCCCCCCTCACCCACACACCATTCACTAGCTGGGACATGGGGGAAGTCAGGAGTGAGGGTCAGGCAGCTCCCCCCTGTCTGTGAAGCCAGCCTCTCACTAGTAATGCAGGGAGGGAGCTGTCTCAGACTGGTATCAGGGTTAGGGCACTGTGTGCAGGAAGATCACAACACTCCTGGTATTAATTAATAGGGATAGGGCACTGTAAGAGATGACTGTAGTAGATTGAATAAAGATCTGATGTTTCTGCTCTCCTCACACCAAACAAAAACAACACACAAGCAGAGAAGCCCTTCTTACAAAGCTGAGCTAGTGAGTTAAGTAGGAGGAAAAGTAAACATACTGGTGCCAGTGTGGCTACTTAAAAAATACACTTACCAACAATCAATTACATATATTTGAACTGTGTACAGTTCCAGCCAGGACCACCTTTCTAAAATGCACAGTGATTGGCAAATTCAACATGCACTAGCATTTCAGGTGCCTGCTAACAAAAATAATAAACAAACAAGTTCTAGTCACGTGAGTGCTGATCATTACATTACTTTTTTTGTCAAGCTTCCAACTGTTTCCATTTCACATCCCCCCAACCATATTGGTAACATCAATAGATAAGAGCACAGCCAGCCAATAGGAATACATACATACATATTCATTCCTAAGTGACCTTTACTGACCTGGGAAGTGTGAACACTTTGTTTCATTTTCTGTTGGTGTTCGTTAGTTTCCAGTTCCATTTCCCATCCCCCCAACCATCACCTCAGTGGTAACCTTGGTAATATCAATAGATAAGAGGGCAGCCAGCCAATAGGAACACATATTCATTCCTAACTGACCTTCAGTGACCTGGAAAGTGTTTATTTGTATCATTTTCAGTTAGTGCGCACTAAATCGAGTTAGTGCGCACTAACGGGGAGTTAGTGCGCACTAACTCGAGTTAGTGCGCACTAACACGATTTAACGATTTTTAACGATAAATCGTTAGAATTTCTATTGTATCGTGTTCTATAACGATTTAAGACGATATAAACATTATCGGACGATAATTTTAATCGTTGAAAAACGATTCACATCCCTAGATGATACTAAGATCTGCAACAGAGTGGACACGCCGGAAGAAGTGGAGAGAATGAGATGGGATTTAAGGAAGCTAGAAGAGTGATCAAAGATGTGACAGCTGAGATTCAATGTTAAGAAGTGCAGAGTCATGCATATGTGGTGTGGAAATCCGAAAGAACTGTATTTGATGAGGGGTGAAGCACTGATGTGCACAGAGCAGGAGAGAGACCTTGGGGTGATAGTGTCTAATGATCTGAAGTCGGCAAAACAATGTGACAAGGCGATAGCTAAAGCCAGAAGAATGCTGGGCTGCATAGAGAGAAGAATATCTAGTAAGAGAAAGGAAGTGATGATCCCCTTGTACAAGGCCTTGGTGAGGCCTCACCTGGATAACTGTGTTCAGTTCTGGAGACCATATCTCCAAAGGGACAGAGACAGGATGGAGGCGGTCCAGAGAAGGGCTACGAAAAAGGTGGATGATCTTCATAAAATGACTTATGAGGAGAGATTGAAGAACCTAAATATGTATACCCTGGAGGAGAAGAGGAGCAGGGCTGATATGGTACAGACTTTCAGATACTTTAAAGGTTTTAATGATCCATGGTCAACAACAAATCTTTTGTATTGGAAAAAAATCAATAAAACTAGGGGTCAAGATTTGAAACTCCAGGGAGGAAGACTCAGAACCAATGTCAAAAGATTTACTTGTTACTGTATTTGAAAATTCAATAAATAAAAAATAAAAAAGAACCAATGTCAGGAAGTATTTCTTCATGGAGAGTGTGCTGGATGCCTGGAATGCCCTTCAGAGGAAGTGGTGAAGACTAAAACTATGAAGGATTTCAAAGGGGCATGGGATAAACACTGTGAATCCATAAAGGTTAGAGGATGGGAATGAAGAGAAGAGTCATGAGAGTGGCTTGCTGGAATGGTGGCTACTTCCTGGTGAATAAGCGTGGGGGGTAGCTTGCTTATTGCGGTGGTTACTACCCTAAACCAATTAAGCCTGATTCTTCACTTTGAATGCATATACAGTGTTGCTCTCTGCTTCAACGGCAGGGGGAAATGTGGAAAAGAGGTTTTACATTCATACAACATCCAACAAGGCATTGATCTGTGCAGTCGGGGTAAACAAGCATCGGGGTAACTTGCTTGATGCAGCAGTTACTTCCCTTAACCATTAAGCCTTACAATTCACCTTTGATGCAACTCCAACATTACTCTCTGCATCAAAGGCAGGGGGTGGCAGGAAATTCGAATCAAATAATTACCAACAAGGGCCCTAAACTTTATACTCGGTGAAACAGGTAAGTATGGGAAAATAAGTGTAGGAGCTTGCTGAGCAGACTAGATGGGCTGATTGGTCTTTTTCTCATATTAGTCAACTATTTATACCACAGTAGGAGGGTCAACTAGTAACTTGAAGTGAGGTTTTGGTGGAGTGCTAGGATTTGGGGGGCAGTTTTATATGCACTGTCAGAGGTACGAATAGCACAGTACATTGGAATGAGGAAAGGTACACAAAGAGAGATTTGTACAATGTAGAGGAGGTGTGTATGGAAGAGGTGGTGTGTGGCAGTTGTGGAGAGGATGGAGTGTGAGAGGCATAGGGAGAGAGGACAGGAGAGGTATGAGGAGAGAGGACAGGAGAGGCATAGGGGGAGGAGGGAGGAAAGGATGGGGAGTATGAGGGCAGGAGGGCCAGGGAAAGTAGGAGTAGAGATAGGCTGGATGGAAGGGATTGGAGTTGGGTAGGGAAAGGGGATAGGTAGTCAAGCACAGAGGGAGAAGGCAGGCTAGGGATAGAGAGAGAGGGTAGAGGGGAAGGGAGTTGGCAGGCCAGAGGCAAGAGGAGGTGGGGGGGGGGGGGGAGGAAGGGAGGAGAAAGGGGAGTGGGACAGATAGTGAGGAAAGGGAGGACTCCTCTCTGAAAAAGGAAGTGGCACCCCCCATCTGGCAGCCAGGCAGCTGGACACCATCATCTCAGGGCTATACATTTCAGCATCATGGAGAATGCAGGGGTCCTGTAAAATTATGCCATACTGTTTGGAAACCAGACAGCCAAGACATTCAAGGCAGCCAAGGGCCAGATCTGGTGAAACCTAGCCCAGGCCATCACCAGACACAGCGGAGTGCCAAGAAGCAGGGAGCAGGTCACCCACCAGTATAGGGATATCAAGCCAAGGTGGCAACCCAAAACAAGTACCAATGGTGCACCAGAGGAGGAGCCCCTGTCCCATTGTCCTCACCCACATGGAGAATCAACTCATCCAAAGGCTGGGACCAGATATATTTGAGGGCATTGATGAGCAGCTGGACACCATGCGAGCTGCAGCTGGTAAGTTCACCTCACCTCTAAATGGGCAGGAAGCAATGGGTGTACACATCATTTGGCATAAGATGACCACAATACAAATAAGCAAAGTGCCTCTGATGCCAAAAGAAAAAAGGATACTTGCTGCCATTGATACTTATGTCTTATGTTTTGTTTCCACAGCTCTCACCCATGAAGCTGCCGGTCACAGCCAGGAAGCCCCAAGGACCAGCCATGATGCCCCAGGGACCACTCAGCAAGTCCCATAGATCAGCTGGCCACCACCAGCTTTCCACAGGCCTTTTCTCATGCATGTCTAGGTGCATGTCAGGGAGGAGGAGGAGCAGCAGCAGCAGCCACAGGTTCCAAACCCATTTGCAATGCTGCAACCCCTGGGTTCACCTAGCCAAGTAAATGTTTCCCTCAACCTGTCAGGGTTCATAGAGGAGCAGAGCCTGGAGTGTGAGCCTCTAGGATCTGCAGAACGTTGAGCCAACACACCACAACACCAGCTGGAGCCATCACGACCTTGGCAGGAGGAGGCCACAAGCCTGCTCATATCTATTTTGCAGCCACAAATCCCAGCACCACCACTGGCACCAACACCACTGGCTCCAACACTGGCACCAGCACCAGCACCATCAGCATCCTTACCACCAGAAGAGTCCATGCATGAGCAGCTGCATCAGCTGCAAAGTAGCCATGGGGAACAGCAGAGACACATATGGGCAGAGCTAGTGCACCTCAGGAGGGCTGTAAACAGACAAAACAGGGCTGTGTACCTTACCCAGGCCTGATGTAGGGACCCAGACCAGAGTCTAAGTCCAAATGCCTGTGCCCAGGCCCAAACTTCAGCCCAACTCAAAGTCCAGGTTCCTATGCTAGGGCCTCAAAACAGACCCAGGAGTAATGAAAGGGCCCAGCCCAAAGGCTGGGTCCTGATGCCTGGGTGTCAAAATAAGATAAGGGCTCAGGCCCAGGCCTGACACTGTGGGACTTCCATGGACCAGCTTGGGCCCAGACCATACAATGCCATACATTAAATTAGTGCCATCCGGGGGGAGGAGCTAAGATGGCCGCGGCTTGCAGACGCTGAACCGGTCTGCCCTGCCAACTGCTTCTTTTTTTCCTTATTATTTACTTGAAAAGAAAAAAAAAATTACCTGAAATGCCTCATAAGCGCAAGGGTAAGGTAAGGGTTTATCCCTCAAGCCTACCTAGCCCGGCGGGGCAGAGGCATATCACCGAGTTCGCGCTGGTCTCTCCTGCTGTGGGAATCTCGAACGCTGCTGCGGTAGAGCCGAGGGAAGCGGCTTTATCGCCTGGCGAAATATCATTGAGCCCACCAGAACCCCGAGGACTGCTGACTAGCTCTCCCCTCCGTCTAAGCAATGGAGCCGTACTCTCAGATGCTATGCTGGCTGTGGGAGAACAGCGCGAGGGATCCTTTGCTCAGAGTGGAGCTGGGCCTACCCTCCCCCCCCCTGACGGAGGTATGTGAGTTGCCTGTGAGGAGTCTGGTGAGTGAGAGCAACGATCCTCCGGGAACATCGAGAGAACAACTGCAGGGGGAGGTAGGAGGATTGGGACCCCTGGAGTATGAAAAACCTGCAGAAATAACGCTGGAAGCCATATGGGATCTTATGGCTACCATGGCCCGTACCCAGAAGATTCAATCTCAGCAGTTGGGCAAAATTGAAAATAAAATGGATTCTGTGGAAAAAAGAGCATTTACAGATGATTCAGGACCATACTATCAATATTCAAGATTTAACAACTAAGGTAAATCAGACACAGTCACTTAACTCCTCCTTAGTGAAGGATTGTATAATATCTCAAAGAAGGCTGGAGTCTGTTGAAAATTATTTGCGTTGTACAAATGTAAGGTTGGTCAATTTCCCTAAAGTGTTAGGTGAACCAGTTCTGGTGACTTTCAAACGATTTGCTGTGGAATCCCTCAAGATTGAAGTTGCGAAGGTGCCGACTGTGAAAAAACTCTTCTTTCTTAGAAGTAGTTTACAGAGTTCCTCGGGAGGAGAGAGGGATGAATCCAATAATTTAACACAATACTTGGAGAACTCTGAGATGGAAGTTACAGAAAGGCTCACCCTATTTGTTCAATTTTATACAGAACCAGAAAAAAGTTTCCTGTTGAAGGCATTCTTCCAAAATATTAATAATATGTTCATGGGAGGGACGGTGAGGGTCTATCCAGACCTATCGCGTCCTACTCAACAGCGAAGGAGGGCGTTTTTAGCTATGCGCCCCGAGGTCTCGGCTAAAGGGGCTAGCTTCACCCTCCGTTTTCCTTGTAGATGTATCATAAAATATTCTGGACATGTATATGTCTTTTTCATGCCAGATCAACTGAGAAGGTTTCTTGATGGGGGGCTATAAGTTGATTTGCTCGAGGTTAAAATGAAAGAGAGCTTTAAGCCTGTTTAGTAAAATGTTTGAGTTTCCTTGGTACTTCTCTGTATTTCTGTTTCTCCTCCCCCCCTCACATTTCCTCTGTAAAAACAAATGATGCTGTGAAATAATCCATTGTATATGAATATATATATATATATGATGGTTTAAATTTTTCCTTTTGTTAAATTTTTCTGTTATTTCCGTCAAGGTGTATTCCTTGTATTTGTTTGTTAAAAAAACACTATAAATAAAGAATTGAAAAAAAAGAAAAAAAAAAAAATTAGTGCCATCCATTGGGGTGAATGTGCCGGAGTTAATTAACTCTGGCATGAGCCCAATGGATGCCATCAGTTTACAAAGACATATGAAAGAAGAGTATGCTATCATTGCTGCTTGGAAGCCTGCACTTCAGGCCTGAGACTAAATCCTAGGCCCGACACCTGGCCCGACACCTGGCCAGGTGTCGGGCCAGGTCCTGGAATTTGGGCCTGGTTCTGGGGAGAGGTCCTGGTGTTAGACCCTGACCTTTGGGCTGGGCCCTGGCAATGGGCCTGGGCCAAGGCACTGACCTATGCTGAGGCTCAGGCATCAGGACCTGCCCTCTAGGCCTGGCCCTGTTGTCAGGCCTGGACCCAGACCCTGGCCTAGGCTGAGACCTGATGCATTCTTTCTAATTGAATGCAATGAATCAGGTATGTTTTATTTGAGGGCCTTCAATTAGTTTCACCATCCTGCAAATGAAATGAATTGCCATTGTTCATCACATTTTGCACATTAATTTAAAATAAATGCACATCCCTACTGCACATTGAGCAGAAGATTTCAAATTGTTATTGACGATGACACTTTAATCCTTTTACTGAATGGTGACTACTAATGCTGAATCTCATATTGGGGTAGATTTTTTTAAAAACTTGCGTGTGTCCATGTGCGCCAGCACACACATGTTATAAAATCTGATAGCCGCGCGCCTGTGCAGCCGAGTCGGCACTCGCGCGCACAGGATTTTCTAACCTACACATGGCAAAACGATTGGGCCTTTGCCTAATTCCCACCCAGTCTGCTCCAATTAAGGAGTGGACTGAGAGGGAACTTTCCTTTACCTTATCTACCCTTTCTCCCTTTCTCCTTTCCTCCCTGATCCCTAAACTAACCCTAATTTTCAATTTTTTTTTTTTGTTTTTTAACTTACCTGCTCCTTCGGAGCACAAGTAAGTTACATGTGCCATCCACCTGACAGCGTGCGCTTCCCTGGGCCAGCATCACACTTGCTTTTTTATTGGTGTTTTATACTGGGGTGTTTTGTCCCCAGAATAAAAATTTGAAAAAGTGAAAAAAAAAAGACACAGGTTTTACTACTACAGCACAAAACTTGTTGTATACTTCTTCCTTTTCTCCAACTCCTCCACAATCTCAGCCTGGTTCTCCCACCCTGTTTTATGGTTGATAATATTGTGGTGATTTGTCCAAGAAAGCCCTTATTCAGAAGTAAAAAATACAGGCACATGAGAAAAGATACTCTAGAGAAAACATTTAATGAGTAAATGCCTTACATTTTTTATCTGCCATCTTTTCTGCTTTGTTCCCCCTTCCTGTTGCCTTAGGATGATGATTCCACTTTTGGTGCCAGTTTACCACTCGAGATGCCATCAAGGGTCCGTGTCCCTGTTGCTGGTGTCCTCTTTTGGATCGTTAGGGTGTTCTTCCCACTTTTGCTGCTTCTTTGCTCTCCCACTGTGACTTGGCAAAATCCTGCCAATGCTGGTACCACTTTGCCCCTTTAAAGAGACTTAGGCTATTCATGCCACTTTTGGTGGCACTTTTAACAGTCTTTCTAGGAACCTTCCCCTCTCTGATGATTTCTTCCCATAAGTTCTAAGTCAGTTGATTAGAAAACTCCATTCTGTAGCCCAGGGGTCGGGAACCTTTTTGGCTGAGAGAGCCATGAACGCCACATATTTTAAAATGTAATTCCGTGAGAGCCATACTAACCACAACCCCCCACCCTCCTGACTTCCCCAAGACCTACCAAATTAATTTACTACAGCCCCCTACTCTCCTGACGCCCCCAAGACCTGCCAAATTAATTTACTACAACCCCCCATCCTCCTAACCCCCCCCTACCCCCAAGACCTGCCAAAAGTCCCTGGTGATCCAGCGGGGGTCCAGGGCTCGCAGACAAATCTTTAATAAAAAAGTAAAAATCTAACAAAACCCCCCACCCTCCTGACACCCCCCAAGACCTCCAAAATTAATTTACTACAACCGCCCACCCTCCTGATGCCCCCCAAGACCTCCAAAATTAATTTACTACAACCCCCACCCTCCTGACCCCCCCAAGACCTGCCAAAAGTCCCTGGTGGTCCAGCAGGGGTCCGGGAGGGATCTCCTGGACTTGGGCTGTTGGCTGCCAGTAGTCAAAATGGCGCCGACGGCCCTTTGCCCTCACTATGTCACTGGGGTCGACCAATGGTGGTGGTAGCCCCTGTGACATAGCAAGGGCATAGGGCCGTCGACGCCATTTTGATTATTGGCAGCCGTCGGCCCTTTGCCCTTACTATGTCACAGGGGCTACCGCCGTCATTGTTCGACCCCAGTGACATAGTGAGGGCAAAGGGCCATCGGCGCCATTTTGACTACTGGCAGCCGACAGTCCAAGTCCAGGAGATCGCTTCCGGACCGCTCCTGGACCCCTGCTGGACCACCAGGGACTTTTGGCAGGTCTTGGGGGGTCAGGAGGGTGGGGGTTGTAGTAAATTAATTTTGGAGGTCTTGAGGGGCATCAGGAGGGTGGGGGATTTTGTTAGATTTTTACTTTTTTATTAAAGATTTGTCTGCGAGCCAGATGCAGCCATCAAAAGAGCCATATCTGGCTCCCAAGCCATAGGTTCCTGACCCCTGCTGTAGCCCAATATAGGATGCCGTGTTTCCCCATTGAATTTAATGGCAAACAAAAAAACAAATCAAACAAAAAAAGTATTTTTTTTGTTTGAAACTGAATACATTAATTTTGTTCCCCATTTATACAATTTTGAAATGAAGCACATTTTTTTCTTCTGCACATCCTTACCTCAAAGGTAGCATGAGAGATATAGCTGTAAGGCAGAGTAGTGGCAAGACTCCTGAGTTGTTTGGGTTATGACATCAAAACTCCCCAAGCTGCACAGCAGCAAGACTGAGTGGCAGAAAGCCACCCAGACTGTAGAGTCTTGGGTATGGCAGGCAGGCTGAGTGGCAGTGAGATCCCTATGGTGGTTCATCAAGGGTACAGTAGCTTGACAGCGTGGTAGCAAGACCCCCAATGTATAGGGTCTGAGGTATGACAGCTAGACAGTGTGATAGCAAGACCCTCAATATATAGTGTCTGTGACAAGGCAGCTAGACAGAGTGGCAGCAAGATGCACAAGGTGCTGTATTTGCTGTATGGCAGATAGGTGTGGGGGCAGGAAGACCCTCAAGGTATAGCATCGCAGCCATGGCAGCAAGGCATAGTGGCAGCAAGATACCTAAGGTGTATATTAGGAGCATGGCAGAAAGACAATGTGCCCAGTGCAGAGTGTCAAAAATATCACAAATGCATCATAAACAAAACAAAGGCAACAAGCCCCCAAGAAATTCAATGTAGGGAATTATAAATAGCATAAAGGCATGAAAACCCCCAAGGCATACAAGATAAAGAAATTGCAAAGAGCACAAAGACATTAAAACAACCAAGTCACAGAATGTGAGGAATCACAAACAGTGGAAAGGAATGAAAACCCTCACATTGTGTATTATGGGGAAACACAAACAGCACAAAGGCATCAAAACCCTGAAGGAAGCATTAGAGGGTAGGGATGTGAATCGTTTTAGGACGATTAAAATTATCGTCCGATAATTTTAATATCGTCTTAAACCGTTATGGAACACAATACAATACAGATTCTAACGATTTATCGTTATAAATCGTTAGAATTGTGAGCCGGCACACTAAAACCCCCTAAAACCCACCCCCGACCCTTTAAATTAAATCCCCCACCCTCCCGAACCCCCCCCCCAATAACTTAAATAACCTGTGGGTCCAGCGGCGGTCCGGAACGGCAGCGGTCCGGAACGGGCTCCTGCTCCTGAATCTTGTCGTCTTCAGCCGGCGCCATTTTCCAAAATGGCGCCGAAAAATGGCGGCGGCCATAGACGAAAAAGATTGGACGGCAGGAGGTCCTTCCGGACCCCCGCTGGACTTTTGGCAAGTCTCGTGGGGGTCAGGAGGCCCCCCACAAGCTGGCCAAAAGTTCCTGGAGGTCCAGCGGGGGTCAGGGAGTGATTTCCCGCCGCGAATCGTTTTCGTACGGAAAATGGCGCCGGCAGGAGATCGACTGCAGGAGGTCGTTCAGCGAGGGTTCCGGCGCCTCGCTGAACGACCTCCTGCAGTCGATCTCCTGCCGGCGCCATTTTCCGTACGAAAACGATTCGCGGCGGGAAATCGCTCCCTGACCCCCGCTGGACCTCCAGGAACTTTTGGCCAGCTTGTGGGGGGCCTCCTGACCCCCACGAGACTTGCCAAAAGTCCAGCGGGGGTCCGGAAGGACCTCCTGCCGTCCAATCTTTTTCATCTATGGCCGCCGCCATTTTTCGGCGCCATTTTGGAAAATGGCGCCGGCTGAAGACGACAAGATTCAGGAGCAGGAGCCCGTTCCGGACCGCCGCTGGACCCGCAGGTTATTTAAGTTATTTGGGGGGGGTTCGGGAGGGTGGGGGATTTAATTTAAAGGGTCGGGGGTGGGTTTTAGGGGGTTTTAATGTGCCGGTTTTTCGATTTTTTGATTTTTAACGATTTTTAACGATTTTTCACGATATTTTACCCCCCCAAACGGCAACAATACGATTCCCTCCCCCTCCCAGCCGAAATCGATCGTTAAGACGATCGAGGACACGATTCACATCCCTATTAGAGGGGCAAAAGGAATCATCAATAATTATATGAACATGTCAAACCAATAAAGTAAATACCAGCAATGGAGTGGAAATCCCCAAAGGAATCAGAAAGTGCCAAATTGATCTCTAAAGTTGCATGATTTCTCCAAGTCACCATGAGAGAACCAGAATCAAATAGGAGAATTATACTGATAAGCTTTTACAGCAAGGCTTAAAACCAGAAAAGAGGTGGGATGAGAGAATAAACTTGTATCTTTTTCTTTTTTCACATTTGTATTTCTGGAACAAAACAATTCAGTACATCCAAGACATGATAGATAGGCAAAGTGGAAGCACTACTCTCAAGGTGGTACTTCTGGGAAATGGCAAGTAAATAGAGTGGCAGAAAGACCCCCAAGGTGGTACATATAGGGCATGGCAGCTAGGAAGCATGGCAAAAAGATCTCCTAGGGGCTTTCAGTCATCGTTCCACTCAATGGAAATTCTTAAAGGACCAGAAAAGGCAGATTGATTATCAAAAAGTCCAGCTTTTCCATCAATTCTGATGACAGCCTTGAGAGTTGACGGTGCACAATATCTCCTAATATGGAAAATACACATTCACTGGGCACACTGCTGGTGGATAGGAAAGAAAATGCTGATCCACCATGGCTATATCTGGCTAGACCGTTTACTTGTGTGCCCACTATGTCTGAGCATCTGTGTTCATGTCTTCGATGGGCTCTGTTAGATAGCATGTCAAAGAAATTTCTGCTATGGTATCTTTTGCTGGGGGGGCGAGAGCTGTTTTAGCTGCTGTCGGAAGAGAGGGTTCTGTGAGAACAAGATGGCATTAGAAAAATTAGAGTTTGAAGAAAGTGCTTGCTGATAGGCTGCTGCTTGTACATGAACTATTCTATTGGATGACCACTTTTTCCTGTGCTCATCCCCACTGTGCCTTTGCCTCTGGATTTCCTGTTTACATGCTATAGCTGCCAGTATTTCTTTCTTAATTCTGAGATGCCAGGACTAGATTGTGATACTACCCTTCACCCATGGATCATAAAATGTAACAAGCATATAAGAATTGTTTTCTATCAGAGGTTTCAATCTCACGTGCACCTGCTACTACATGGAGTCCATAAATTGCAACAACTCTACCTCTATTACCTCTTATTCTCAAAAACATAAACATAAACAAAGAATCTAGTCTGCCCAGTAAGCTCCTACAGTTACCAATTTCCCATAATTATCATTTACTCAGACCGTCAAGGTCAGGGCTTTTGTTGGTCACTGTTTGAGTCCAATTTCCTTTCACCCCCTGCTGTTGAAGCAGAGAGCAATATTGTTGCATCAGAAGTGTTCTATCAGGCCTTTTGGTTAAGGGTAGTAACCGCTGCATCAATAAAGTTACCCCCATGTTCATGTTGGTTGCTGTTTGAGTTCAATTTCCTTTCCCACCTGCCCTTCACATTTTTCCTCCTGAATATTTTCTATAGGGATTACCTCCCCCCAGGGTGACACTTCTTGATCTCATATCCTCCACAGAATCCTTTAAGGGCTTCAGGATTTGTATCTGTTGCCTCACCATTACCCAATCATGAAGTCTCATGGGGCAATGCATACTATCTCTGTTTCCAGAGATAGATCATGAAGGGATGCCTGTTACTCCACTAACCTCTGAAGTATCAAATAGATGGAATTCCAGCAAGTGCAAGTATCTTGAATCAGACATGAGGCATCCCAAATTATTCCTGCTTCTCACAGAGAAGCTGCTTACCCTTCATGGTTTGATGAAAATGCCCCGCTATTTTGTTGCACTTCTCTATCAGGTCCTTCAGGACTAGAATCCTCATGGTTCTTGGGCCCCAGCACCAGGGCATCCCTCACTGCCAGATGCAGAAAGTGTGCAAAGAAACAGATCTCTCAGAAGTCCCCATCTTCCTTTGCTCTTATCATATCGTATAGCTACCAACCCTTCAACATCTTTCTTATGGCTGATAGGATATCGCACAAAGTATGAGGGCTATCCATCAGCTGAATGTGCAGCACAGCCAACCTGTTCCATGATGCTCAGTCACCACTACAGCTCCTACCTTCTCCTGTCTCAGCCAGTTCACACCAGTATGAGAAGTAAGCGTAAAATAGCAGTTGAGTTGGTCCAGATGTCACTGCTGAAATTCACACTACTCCTCTCTGCCTTAGCCAGCTCTGCCTGCATGTGACTTTGAATCTTGTTGTGCCCATTGGGGATAACCTGCCTACTTGATGTAGTCCTGGATGGCAATTAGAGGTTAACAAGTGCAGCCCAAGTTCTCCACTATTTGCAGGAACTGATCATCAAAGACAATCATTTCTACAATGCATCTCATTACTACTTTCAATGCTGCCTGCCTCTTGCCCCAGAACAATGATACAGAACACCACCCCATTTCCTTTATGGTTGGTTACTACAGCAGAGGGTCTGCTGGCCTGCCACATGACTGATTGAAGGAGCCGTGGGATCAGCTTGGAGAAAATTCTTCACCTTTTCAATTTCTTTTCTATGGCTTTTATTTATTTATTTATTTTTATTTATTTATATTTAACAGCTTTTTTATACCGACATTAAAGTACACATCATATCGGTTTACATAATAACAAAAGATGGAAAGTACAAATAACAGGGAAGGGGGGGTAGACAACCGATAGGCGAACAGTATGAGGTTCCATAACAGCGGACCTGACAAACTAAAATAGCAAAGAGAAACAGGAAAGATGGAACATAGTTAACAAATATAGAAATATTCAAAGTTTACAAGGTTACTCGATTTACAAATTTACAAGTGGTTCTGAGAAGATTATTTGATTTACAGGATTGTTTTATAATGATTACATAGGGTTTAATAGGAATACAAGTTTTACAAGATTAAGTAGGATTAATTGTTAGCTGCTAGAGGAGGGGGGGGGGGGGGCAGGACGGCGGATTAACAAAATTAGTCCGGGAAGGCCTGGTGAAAAAGCCAGGTCTTTAGCAATTTTCTGAATTTAAATGGACATGGCTCCAGATGAAGAATGGGGGGTAGAGAATTCTAGTGCGTAGGGCCAGCGATAGAGAGGGCACGGTTCCTTGTGGCTGAGAGATGGGCTTTCTTAAGTGAGGGGACTTGTACGGTGCATTTGAGGTTCGTTCTGGTGGGGCGGGCGGATTATGTGTGTTGAAATGGTTCATTGAGCCATGAGGAGTTATGATTGTAGATAGCTTTGTGTATGATGGTGAGGGTTTTGAAAAGGATGCGTGATGATATGGGAAGCCAATGTAGGTCTTTGAGGATGGGGGTTATATGGTCTGATTTACGTGCGTTACTGATTATCCTTGCAGTCGCATTTTGAAGTATCTGGAGGGGTCTGATGGTGGAGAAGTGGAGGCCAAGGTACAATGAGTTGCAGTAATCCAACTTAGATGTTAATGTAGCTTGGATAACTGTTTTGAGATCATGAGTGTGGAGTAGGGGCTTGAGCTTTTTTATGACCATGAGCTTATAGAAACCTCCTTTTATGACGGAGTTAATGTGGCTCTTAAGGCTCAGATGTGGGTCAATTAGAACGTCTAAGTTTCGTACAGAAGGTTGTGAGATGAAGGAGGTGGTCAAGGGGTCATTAGAAGGGGTCAGCTTAAAGGTCTGGTGGTTATGTATGAGGAGGAGCTCAGTTTTCGCAGAGTTGAGGGCGAGTTGAAAGGAGGTGAGTAAAGTGTTAATAGAAGAAAGGCAATTCTCCCAGAAGCTTAGGGTGGCAGTTAGTGATTCACGGATAGGGATGATGATTTGGACATCATCTGCGTAGATGTAGAATTTGAGACCAATATCGGATAGATGATGACAGAGGGGGAGGAGGTATATGTTAAATAGGGTGGAGGAGAGGGAGGAGCCTTGGGGTATTCCTTGCAATAGGGTGAAAAGAGAGGATTTTGAGGTACCAAGTTTTACAGAGAAGTGTCTGTTAAGTAGGTTGTGAACCACAGGAGAGCAGTGCCAGAAATGCCAATGTCGGCTAGGTGGGTGATGAGAAGATCTTGGCTTATTGTGTCAAAAGCCGCAGAAATGTCGAGGAAGGCGATGAGGAAGTTGTGACCTTGGTCAAGGCCAGTGAGGAGGAGGTCTGTGAGAGATAGTAGGAGGGTTTCGGTGCTTAAATTTTTGCAAAAGCCAAACTGTGAGGCGTGAAGTATTTTATTGTCGTTAAGGTATTCTGTGAGCTGGGTGTTTACTAGGGATGTGAATCGTGTGATCGATTGTCTTAATGATCAATTTTGGCTGGGGGGGAGGGAAATCTGATCGTCATGGTTTTATTTGTTAAAAAATTGTCAAATCGTAAATTGGCGGGAAAACCGGCACACCAAAACAACCCTAAAACCCACCCCGACCCTTTAAAACAAATCCCCCACCCTCCCGAACCCCCCCCCAAATGTTTTAAATTACCTGGGGTCCAGTTGGGGGGGAGGCCCGGCGCGATCTCCCACTCTTGAGCCACGGCTGCGTTAATAGAAATGGCACTGGTGGCCCTTTGCCCTTACCATATGACAGGGCAAAGGTAGCGCCAGCGCCATTTTGGTTCCTGTCACCTGACGTCACGAGTGCAGGAGATCGCTCCCTGACCCCCGCTGGACCCCCAGGGACTTTTGGCCAGCTTGGGGGGGCCTCCTGACCCCCACAAGACTTGCCAAAAGTACAGCGGGGTCCGGGAGCGACCTCCTGCACTCGGGCCGTATTGCCAATATTCAAAATGGCGCCGGCGCTACTTTTGCCCTCACTATGTCATACGGGTTGAGCCCTCAGCTTCCGGTAGCTGTCAGAACTTATAGCTGAAGATGAAGTGGAACCAAGGTCCAATCCAAGGTCATGGCAAGCTGATGACAAGAGTAAGGACAAAGTCCAATCCAAGCTTGTGCAAAGCTGAAGACAAGAACAGGTTCAAGGTTCAATCTGAGTCTTGTAGCAAGAAACATTCTAGGGATCAAGACAAGTCTAGAGGAACAATGGAGAAGGCACACATGATGTAGACTCATGGGACAAGTCCAGAAACAGTGCAGGAACAAACGAGGATCAAAAGGACCACACAAGAAGTAAGGAGCACAAAGGAACACAGGAAAACCCAGGAATGCTGAGCAACAAGCACTGCTGAAATGCAGAAGGCCTATTGCAAAGGCAAGGGCTGGACAGGTGCACTGGAGTTTAAATTCCCTGGTGGTGATATTAGGAATTGCTGACACTGGAGTTTCTGCCATGGGACTATGATGTGCACAATTATGAACACACGCATGAATAGATGGCAGTAAGCAGTGTTGGGGAAGATGGCTCGATCAGCTCGAGTCGGGTGAGTTTGGCTGGCCATAGTGTGGCTACTGCGGTTGGCGAACCATATCAGAATGTCTTTTTTTAATTCTTCTCTGATTTCCTGGGGGCTTTTGCTGACAATGGAGTTGAGATTGTGGTGAACCATGAGGAAGAATGCCAGGGGTATCACTCATGCTCTCTATCTGCATTGCCTGTTCTTCTTGGGGCTTGCTTTCAATACTGTCAATCATCATCTTTGTCCCCTATCACCTCACTGGAGGCTAAGCTGCTACTAACTACACCTCTCAAACTTTCTTTAGTGACTCATTCTTCATTAATCCCTGGTTCAGTGAATCCCAGACAAGATTTTTCCTCAGAATCAGTTGTTGAAAATGCTGCTGCAATTACTTCAGAAGCAATAATCATTGATGCGCCTTTTGCTGGCTTTGTGTATTGCACTTCTGCTGCCCCTGTCCTTGCACCAACCCTGCAAACATCAGCATCTGATGGCTTTCCAGCCTTTTGCCCATGCTTCAAAACAAGAGAAAAAGTAATAGGTGGTGGTTGCAAATTGTCTCCCAATTTCATTTTCTTCTGGTTTGATCTGGCTTCCACTCCTGGCTTTCTGTACCTAAAATGTTTTTTTTAAGGACAAAGGCATGACTCCTTTTTTTTTTCTGCTACTAATATGGCTGGTAGTTCCGAGGGACTATGCTGGTTCTGCAGCAACACCCAATCCTCTATGCTTGCCATTTCCTTCTCTTCCCTTTTCTCACAGTTTCATGATGGAATTTGAAATGGATGTTGGGGGTTTTGATATCACAATAGAATTTATTGATTTTGTACCTGTCATAAATGCTCAATTTAGTTCACAGACAGAGTTCATGGCAGTGCTTAGCAAGGACAGAACTAACTCGCCATGAAAAATTAGCAACAGTAGCTTGCTAGTGGTAGCTCAAACTTAATCTTTCTAGGGCTATCCATCCCAGGAAATGCAAAAATGTCTCCGTCCTGCACACATAACAGACACCTATGTAATATATGCATGTGCATTGCTGGCTGACTCCTTTTGCACACATAAAAAAATACTTGTTAGAACCAAGAAGGCTGGCAAGACTGTGCTTTTCTACATATCACTTTATCTGCAGTTAATCAAAAATCATTCAGCACTGGCACTAGCCCTACTTCTATCTTCACTCCACTCCTACCCTGCTTCCCAGTGACAGAAAGTAGCTCTCCTTCCTTTCTCTTTCTGTCACAGTGAGAGTCTAATGACTGCAATAGAGAAGATCAGAACAATCTCTCTGCCAATATCAATGCCATCTTTTAAAAATATTTTCTTCCTTTCTAAGAGATCTCCTGAACACATACAGTAACAACTCTCTGTAAAATGGAAGAGATCAAATAGAGTTCCAAGTACATGCTGAGTCCTTTCAGTAGAGGGATGTAAGTGTCATTTGTTCTAGATGGCAGCTATATGCTAGTTAAAGGATGTGTCACCCTGATTTGTATTCCATCCAGTCTCCTTGCCAACTTGTTCCATCTCCAGGAGGTTGCTATGTTACACAGGCAAGAGTTGTTTGCACAGCCATACATTTGCTTAGGCCATAGACTTGAATGTGAAACATAAACAAATGAGAGAAAAAATATTGTTTTTAATTTGTTGGCACCCTCCATTCATTTTGGGAGTCCATGAATGAAACAAAAATGGATTGATTTTATATTTTACCCATTTGTTACAAACAATGGCACATCCCCTATTTAGGGGTTTGTTTACTTTTTTGTGTGAATGTATGTAGTCCAGTCAATACTGAGAACTTTACAGTGCCTTTCTATGTCACTCACTCTGAGGGTTTTGTTGCCCACCTGGCAAAACTTTGGAAGTCTTTGAGGATAAAATTGAGAAATATGTGTTGCGTCCGTCGGTCTTCGACGGCTTCGCCCCGCATGTTGCACCCCTATCTCTGCTCCTCTCGCTTATCTGGGCAAGATGGCTACCACAGTGTCATCAAGCCGACATCTCTGGCATCCCCGGAATGGCTATGGTGCAGCTGTATGCCATTGCTCTTCCCAGGTACCTGCTAGGGTGTGCAAGCACGCGCAACCCACGTCTATGTACGCCCAGTGGCGCGAACCTCGAGGGTGTTCCCTCATCTGATGTCATGCCGTCCGGGTATATCTACTTCTCAAGATTGCTAGCTCATTGAGTTGGCAAAGACTTGAACTAGGATTCGAACTGTTCCTGTCTGCGCTACTCTGCCACTTCCCTGCTGCTGCAGGAAGCTCTACCTCTGCCCTTCGGGGTTCACTACTAACTTGGGTACCTACTCCTCGGAGGACCTCTGCCTTATTTTAGGTGCCATTCAGGGAACAGGTACTCGTTCCTCGCGGGCCTGCTCTCCCTGCTTCAGTGCCTGTACCTTCTACAACTATCTGGTGGAATTGCATCCATAACAGCTAACACTGAGTGAGTACTCTAAATCTGTCATCTGTCTCATCCACAGTAACACCTTGCTGGGTAACCTGCTGTGGAAACTCCTGACATAATCTAGGAGAGAAGGGCTCCCTCTGCCGAGGTCCCTGAGACTACAACTCACCACTGCCACCTGGTGTCTACTTCAAGCTGTATAATAAAAGAGTTCAAATTCCGGTGTTTTGTGTATCAGAGTCTAGCCCAATGCTGTGGCTCCTCAAGGGGCTCCTCCCCGTGGGTGTGGTCATCTCCACAGTACCCAAGGATCCACTAAAACACACGTAATAACAACAATACCTCTCCAGTGCTCACCCAGAGGAGTCAACAGAAGCAATGCCTACTCAGTACATTAAGGAGAAGAAAGTGGAGATAACAGCAGTGACCAAACCAGTGAATCCCAAGTACCAATAGATCTATGAGGAGAATGAAGAAACCCTAACATTTACCCAGGAAGAACCCAAAAATTCAGAGAGATCTAGAGGGGATCCCAAGGGTGTTGTCAAGGGCAGAAAAGCTTTACTGACTGAATGTCTAATATGCATTATGGATACCATACCAAAGTAATATATGAGATGGCAAGTTAATTTAAGTGAAAAAACGTTTTGGCTGTATTAGAAAGACCATTGCTTTGTAAGGCGTTTTCACTGAAGAAAATAAAAAGCAGTATTGAACACCCAAGGACCTTGAAGCAGTACTTCCACTCTTTTGTGGGCAAGGCAGGGCCCAGTCAGCCTCTGCTCTGTGAGAACATAAATCAATGCTTACTGAGAAATTTTAGCATTCATGAGATTTTCTCAAGCCACAATAATTGCCACAATGTTCAGTCGACAAAATTAAGGCCAACATCTTTTCTCCTGCAAGAGGCAGGTGAAAACTGTTGATTGGTCTTAGGGCGTATGACTGACAGCTGCGGGTCACGATGGAGGTGGTACTCCTATGGCAGGTAGAGAGACGAAGACCCGTCAAGCAAAAAAATAAAAATAAAAGTGAGAAAAATGGTATGACGCAGGAAGAGAGGGGTAAAGGAAAGGGATTGCCAGCATGTTCAGGCAGAGGACATTATGGTTTGAGCTTCCTAAGGAGGAGACATCTATATGTAGAAGTTGAACTCTCAGGTTATTTTCATATAAGGATATTAAGGCAGATAGATCTTAATTAATTATTTATTATGACCGACTTTCAAGCTTGCTACAGGTTCTAGCCTCTGGATTATTTTTTCTGTCTATTGTGGCAATAACAGTTGAAATGTCTCAGGCAACTTTCTCAAGATGTGTCAGCCAAGTACTACATTCTCTGAAATACTGTGTTTGGAATTCTCTATTTATTCGGGATATGCAAACAAAATATTTTTGTTTCACTTAATGTTTTTGTTTCAGAAAGTACTCATTTTTCAGTTCATATAATGCTCATTTTGGTTCGCTTTCTTTTCCAAACTGAAATAAATATGATGTTTAAAAACAAAATGGATTCACCTTGCCTCTAATTACTTCAGTCCAAGCCTCCTCCCCTGGCCCTTTCACTCACCATCAACCACCTGCCAATAACCTGGGCAGGAGAAGGGACAAGGGCTGGAACCTTCCTCAGCCCCTGCTTACCCCTTCTGAGGAGATCGTAAGCCTCCAAAGCGGAAAGAACTATCTCCAGTTGCCTCTGCCCCCCCCCCCCCACCGGTGTCCCTCTTTAAAAACGGCACTGTCCAGCTCCGAGGCTGGCGTAAACCACTTCGATCTGGCTTCAATGTAGAAGCGGTATATAAAAGATTTATAACTAACTAACTAAATAAATAAGATGTCAACAACATAACCCTGGTCTCAGAACAGTCAGCGCCATTTCGATGCAGGCCCATATGTTCACATGCTCCCAGGCGGCTAGATTGAGATACTCAAGAGATGGGCATTCCAGGCCCGGCACTTGGTCACAGACTGACCCCCCCTTACTGAATCAGGCACTAGGTACCGGAAGCAGGGACTTTGAGTGCATTAATCCTTCCAGAATGCCAAGTCTTCCGTTGCTCGCCGAGACCAACCAGCACAAAGCAGCAAGCACATAGAGAAGGTGCTTTGATTTTTTTTTTTCCCTTTTTACAGCGAATCTAAAGTATACTAACAGTTAAGGCCTTCTCTACCAGTTGCTTTGCGGTGTCAGTATCAATCTTCTATTCTATGACAGAATGTAACGGGTATCCAAGGAACAAAATGTGATTATACTGGTCCTGCTCCAGTAAAGGTCTCTATTTTATCTTTGTAATGTGTGTTTATGTGTTAGGGAGCAGGGGAGGAAAGCCCAGAGCACTTTGGGAAGGCTTAATGAGATTTGCTTTCTGGAGATAACAGAGAAAATTTTCTTCAGTCAAACCAAATCTTAGGGAATGAGTCTCACTGCCTGGAGCTCTGGCAAGTGAAATGTTACCGTCTCAGAAAAGCCTCATTTATAGCACCGGCCGTGCAGGAAACAGTAAATAGAAAACTGGAAGCAAATCCTTGGGTCCCTTTTCCATCCCCTCCCCCTCCCCCTGCGCACGCTATTTCGCAATGTCTTGAAAAAAAAAATAGGCTTTTCTGCCCATGGACACAATTGAAACCGAGCTATCAAACACGGCACACACAGCGAGGCATCAGGAACAAAGACTGCATCACTTTGACTCCTATTCTTTGCTGTCATTCTGCCTTTTCTTTTTTAAAGAAAGAGATTTGATTGCTCTGCATTTCTGACAGAAGAATTTCCCAGCCTGATCATGCCAGTTACAAAGATTATTTTGTTATCCTCTTCCCTTTCAACTCAATTTCCCCTTAAAAATAAAACCCAGAAAATAGAAATGGGGAAGGAGAAACAATCAAAGGACAAAAAAACCCACCAAAAAACCCCAAGCTGAGCCATGAAGACAAACAGCATTGTTTGTTTGTTTTTTTTTCTATTGTGGAAAGTTGTTAACTGGGATAAGAAGCCATTCCATTAAACTACAGCTAAATTCTGGTGTGGGTCAAAGTCTTTTTACATCAGACTGTGACCTCTTTTGGTTCGAGCTAGTTAGGGATGTAAATGGGATTACTGGGAATTTTGATTTAGTACAATTCGGATTCTCTGGTGATGATGCAGGGATCTGCTTCCATCAGCCCTCCTGGTTCCCTTGTCACAAACCAGCGATGACTTGTGCAGCGCAATTCACCCTTTCCTGGGAAGGTAGCAGAGGCTGCATTGTGGATGCTCCTGTTGAGCCGAGAGTGCCAACTCGTTTGGCAGATCTCACGCAAATCAGCTGATTTTTGCAAACTTAAGCCACGCTAAAACCTGACCTGTTGGTTTTTCAATCAGATTGTTTTGCACATTCTTACTGTAATATCACTGAATGCTATTTCAATAGTTTTTTGGCATTCTTTCTGATAAAGAGGAAAAAAAAAAAAAAAAAAAGAACGCCTTATGTCCTGATCCTCTTGTCTGTGCCCGTTTCCTTGCAATACTCTGGTGTCTGTCAGGTGAGGGCACTGTGGTGGCATGGACCAGGATGGCAGTCATAGCCCTGAAGCTACTGCTCAGGGAGATGAGCCTGGCTGGCCCGAGAGAGCAGCCGAATGGGCAAGTTATGGCAATGGAGAGAAGTCACTGAGCTGCAGCGCTTGACGCTATCCCCGGTGAAGCCAGGTCAGCAGGGCTTCTGAGGCAAGGGGGAGAATGCGCTGCAGCCTCTGCGGCCTGACACTACAGACTGGAGAGATCCACCCGCATGGGCCCCAGCAGGAAATGAGAGTTTCTGCGAAGGTGCAAGCTGCCACATGGGAGAGGAGATGAACAGTCACACGTGCTGAGGCCTAGAAGGGCATGGGTGATTGTGTGGAGGTCCACTAGGAGCACGCGGGAGGTGACGCCAGGGCCCCAGGTCAGAGGGATACATGCATAGCTTGCAGGCTACCACAGACAAGGAGAGAGAGCCAGGCAGGGAATGAGGAAAGGGTTGGTATTAGAGATGTGAATCGTGTGCCAGATCGTCTTAACGATCAGATTCGCCTGGGGGGGCGGGGGGGAATCTGATCGTTAAGATATGTGAATTGGAATCGTTTCCGATTCCAATTCACATCGCTAATTTTTTTTTAGGGAGGCCCGCGCCGCAAAAAAAAAAAAAACCCACCCGACCCTTTTTTTTAGAACAGCTGATGCCTGGGCACGGGAAATTTCTCCAGGTAATTTTAAAAGGTTTTGGGGGGGTCAAGAGGGTGGGGTCGATTTAAAGGGTCGGGTGGGTTGTTTTTTTTAGCGGCGCGGGTCGGGAGGTCAATTTAAAGGGTCGGGTGGGTTTTTCTGTTTATCGGGCCATCGGCGCCATTTTAATTAGTGGCAGCCAAAATGGCGCCGATGGCCCGAGAGCAGGAGATCGCGCCAGGACTCCCCCCCCCCCCCCACTGGACCACCAGGCAATTTAACATTTTGGGGGGGTTCGGGAGGGTAAGGAAATGGTTTTAAAGGGTCGGGGTGGGTTCAGGGGTTGTTTTGGTGTGCCGGTTTTCCCGCCCTCTCCCAAATAATTCCCGTGCCCTATTTAACGATACAATACAAATGCCCCTGACGATAAATCGGGGGCATTTGTATTGTATCGTGCACTCTAACGATTTAGGACGATTTTAAAATTATCTGACGATAATTTTAATCGTTCAAAAACGATTCACATCCCTAGTTGGTATACTGTTGGCAATCTAAGCATAAGCCTAGAGAAAGACCACCACAGTAAATCGCTGTTCAATTCCTGGGTAGTACATCCTTTTCTACTTGGTTTTTTTTTTTTTTTTCTTCTGGTCCTCCACAAGTACTTGCCTAATGAGGATAGCTTAAGGAGCATACAGATAAATGAAGGTATCAACCATATTACATCTTTTAAGTCTTTGTCAAAGAGACAGTTGAATATGCAATACAAATAGCAACATGAAGAGATAGTGAAGTGGCAGAGCAGTCTAAACTGAATTACAGGCTTTGAAGTCAACATTTAGAAACCTGATGAGTGGATAAGATAGCAAGATAAATTGCCCGGCTATCTTCAGCTGAAGTTTCAGCTGAAACTAACTTTCTGGGTGATCAAGTGAATATCCAGCTCTAACCAGGCAAAATTTGATGTGCTGGATTCAAGAAATCTAGTCGGTTATTGCTGAAAATCAGTGCTCGCCACTTAAGACCCCCTTTCTCCCCTTCATAAAGTATGTACCCCTACTCATTACATTTTTTTAAAAAATTGTGTCCAGCAACCCATCCCCCCTCCTAATCCCCATCCCAGAATTGTATTTAAACAAAAAAAATGGCTGGTGCTTAGATCCAACCCCCACTCTCACTCTTCCCAGCATTAGAAGAGTACCATGCAGCCAGCACTCCAAAATCTCTCCCCCCAATCCTCTCCTCTGGTTAAACCAAGAACTGTCACCGATGCCAACCCCTTTGCTGTTCTAAGAAAAACAAAAGTGCCACCCATTTCACTCCCACTCCCTGCTGCCACCCAAACTCACCCCTCAGAATTTCTGCAGGACCCCCCAACGCCGAGAAGGGCGAAAGCTTACCTCCTCCGGTCTCAGCGTCTAGCTGTGCTCTGACAACCACAATGGACCGTTCTTTCGTTTAACCAGTGAAGGGGATTGGGAGGGTCATTCCAGGCACCTGGGAAGGGGGATTAGGGATGGGGCGGGGACAGTTTTAGAGAGCAGGCTGCTGGATAGTGCATTATATTTAAGCTGCTACGGGGATTGGGAGGGTTGGGGATACGGGTGGGATCAGGGCACTGTTCTTTTTTTAACATAAAAACATGATGGCAGAAAAAGACCATATGGCCTATCTTATGTTATCCTATCTTATCTTATCCAAAACCAACCGCTCAGCTCTACAATCCCTTAGAGATCCCCCGTGCTTGTCCCATTCTTTCAGATTTCAGATACTGTCTTTATATTGGGAGGGAGGGTGGCCAGACAGATTTAGGCTGGTTTATAGTCTTAGATTTGGCTAAGTTTGGCAGCAAGCACTGAAAAGCTGTGCTGCTAGTCCCCTAACTCAATTCTTCTGACCACCCAGTGAACTTACATGGCTAATTATTGCCACTTAGCTCTTATCAGTTCTGAAAGGCTTTGAAAAATGGCCACCATGGGAGTCAATTTTGAAATTGCCTGCATGGTTACAAAGTCTGCAGGCATCTTTTACCTTGGGATTTTACATAAATCTTCAAAGAGAAATTGCATGAATACTTTCACATTGAAACTTTCCCCAGAAAAACTTCCAGCACACATTTATGCTTGCTAATTAGTGCTGGTGGTTTCCCCCCCCCCCAAAAAAAAAATGGCATAATCACATAACCATTAAGCCTTGGGAATTCCTGTATTCAAAAAGCAGTGTAGGTATGTAATTAGGGGAGGTGCTATTCACAGGCAATCCCTCCCTTGGAGGGGCTGGGATGGCCATCTCCCTGGTAAGTTAACAAAAGCAGCTTTTTCCTGAGAGCTCTCGGGCAGTGTAATTTAGTTGTTGAGTTGGGAGGAAGCTCTGGATTATTTTCCTTTATTATATTTTGGGCCTATCCATGGAGTCAAGTGCCTTCTGCCTGCAGTTCCTGGGCAAGTTGGAGGGAGCATCCCTTTCAGTCCACTAGCTAGCTCAGTGGTGCTTGGGATATTTTGGTGATTATGGAAAAGTTTGCTTTGTAAGAAGACTATGAGACACCTGGGTACTGCTTAGGGTGAGGGAATGGACATCCCTCTCCTTAGGGGGCACAGGATAGGGAAGGCCTGCCCCGCTGTAACCTTCCAAAGAAGCAAAGGCATGTTGGTGATCTGCTGCTCTATCTTCTGGTGTTTTGGGGAAAAGAGACATTTTGGATAGAAGATCCAGGATGTAGAGTTTTTGGTGCCCTTTCTTCCTGCCCTATCACAGGAACATTGAGAGCTGTGTGCTCCAAGGCATCCTTTTCCAATTTGGGATTCAAGAAGGAACAAAGTGAGTGAGATCGAGAAGGACTGAGGAGAGCTGTGAGTAAATCCAAATTTGAGATACATCTGAGGACCCCTCCAATTGGAGTCTTCGCCCCTAGGAGAGAAATATTTGGGAGTCTGTGCAGAGACTGTTTAATAGATTTTTGGCTAGCTGGAGGGGAATACCTTAACCACTTGGGAACCTCATTAATTCAAACCATGGATGATAAGTGTTTCCCTTCCCACAGACCCTGATAAAGAGACCCTTGTACTGATACTGTATATATAGAAAATGAACTGTAACAGCCACTTGTGGAAACCAAAGGATTAGGGTGAATTTTGTCATTATTTCATCTTATCTTCCATCAGTAATGGTTTTGATGTTGATTAAACCCAATATTTTCTGTGCTTTCTTTCTGGCACCTATAGCATCCATATGTACCTCTCTTGGGGAGCACAAATAAAGTCTTTGGCCCTGAAAGTAAAATTTCCCCCCATCTACAAAAATTCCAGCTTTGCGGTAAGAGAGATAGTGATTTAGCCAGGGAGTGCTTCCAGAATGGTCCCATTCATGTCTTGTGTATACCTGGACATGGGATAACAAAACATGATCATATGTGCAAATCCCTCCCCAACATCATCCCCAGGAATGGCTCCCATGCAGTGGCCCTAAGCATGTCCTTTTACTCACAAATACGGAGGACAACTTTCTAAAAGCCCATTTCTCAGGAAAAGAATTGTTTTACTGGTAGAAATGACTTTTGCAATCCATCTCTCTGTATCTAACATTTTTAGCCATTAATCAAAATCTAATTCAGTTGGAAGTACATGGGCAATCTCCTAGATGTAAGAACTTAGATCGTCTTTGTTGGACAGAGTCCAATGCTTAGTTTGAGTGTGGATGGGTAAGAATGGATAATTTGAGGGCCAAATAAGGATGCACATTCGTTACATTTTGCTTTCAAACTGAAACGAAAGGAAAACAAGCATAATTTCATTTGCCTGCATTTGTTTTGTTTTAAAAATTAAGTTCATCACCGCAGACTAAAAAACAAAACAAAACAAAACACTCTTTAACCCTCCCCTGATCCTCCTCAACCTCCATGCTGGATATTTTTAATATCTTACCTTCTTGATGCAAATTTCTTCACAGGGCAACAGCAAGTCCCAGTCTGCATCACTACTGCAAATGGTGCTGGCACCATTGTAAATTATTTCCATTGAAAATGGTTCCAGTCAGGACCAGGTGTAGCCTGTTGCCATTTTTTATTGTAAAAAAATGTTACAATGCTGCCAGCTTTGTAATTAAAGGAGCAAGTTTCGAACAGCCTACTAAGAATATCGTACACCGTATTTTCAGAGGGGTAAGACGTATGCATTTTCCTTTTGAAAATTGCCATGGGTACAAAGGACCTGTGATCTTGGCCCCTGCTTTTCCTGCAGGCATATCCTTGCTGGAGTTGCAACCTGTGGAGATTTGAAGGTCCAAGCTGCGCGAGTTGTCCTAAAACCACCACCCGAAAAACACACTCGAGAATGCTTCCCCTCTTTCCAGCTAAAATTGCACGTGCTATACACACTTTTAGCTGAACAGAAAAGTGAATTATCAGATTGTTCCACACGTAAAACGTAGCCTGTATAAACATAAGTAGCATATACTTGCATGCTGTTTAATAAACCTGAAACATACGTGCATAAATAATGCTTGGCGTGTAAGTGTATGGGCGTAAAAAAGGGCAGTCTAGGGGTATTCTGGTGCTAACATTTACATATGCGTCGCTATTTTATAAGAGACTTGCACATGTAGATTTTTCAATTTACTCAGGAATATCTACATTTGCTCATATAATAAGTGATGATACATGTCTTTATTGTGACTGGTTGGGAGGTCTGGGTGAACTGGGAGGAATTCAGGTTGAAGAACAGGAAGGGTCCAGATGACCTGAAGAAGGACTGGGTATACTGGTGAACTAATTGGGATAACTGGTAATTTCACTCACATGCGTATGTTAGAAAATGTGTGGACTTTTCACACATAAAAAGGGATTTACCCAAGGTAAACGTTCCTTAAATGTCATGTGTAAAATCTCCACACATGTATTTTTAAAATATAAAGAACAAAGATGTGTCTATAGCAGCTTAGCACCATTTAGTCAAATAACTTCTGACTTGGGTTAAGTGGCAACTTAGGGCCTGAGTTACTAAGGCTTTTCTCCCATTCTGTGTAAGGGGTAATAGCGCCTTGAAAACGTGCCGCCAAGCTCGCGAAAACGAATGGCGCTCATCACATGCAAATGCATGCTGATGAACCTATTAGTTAGTCGCCCGGGATACTGAAAGTAATGTGTGTGGCCAAGCTGCTGGGACCTCTGACTGAATATCATAGCGATATTAAGTCGGGGGTCCCAAAAATAAAATAAACAAAAACTTCAAGAAAAAAAAAAAAATCTGCCCGCTGGTCGGCAGGTTTGAAAACCAGACGCTCAATTTTGCCGGCGCCTGTTTTACGAACCCATGGCTGTCAGCGGGTTTGAAAACCGACGCCAATAAAATTAAGCATCAGTTGTCGGACCCACTAGCAGCTGCCACTTCCGCTAATAAGGAGGCGCTAGGGACGCGCTAGTATACGTAGCGCCTCCTTATTAGCACGGGCCCTAATTTAAATACAACATGGAGCGCCGGCTCTCCTGCACTTTATAAAGAATTGGCCTGTTAGTTAATCAGGTCCTTAATAAGACTGCTGGTTAAGTTGTAAAAATGTGTACTTAGACAGCTAAGAAGCACTTTTTAAATTTATCTGCTATCTTATTTATTTGGCTAAGCAGTGCTTTTTAAGACTTATCCGGCTATCTTATTTAGCCAGATAAGTAGTGCTCTATAAGCCTTATCCGGTTAAGTGGCTTCAAAGCCACCACTTATCCAGCTAACTTGAATATCTATTCATGCATATTTTTAAATATGCACAAATGTTGTAGGGAAAATTAGGCATATTTTATAACCTTTGGGCTGGATTTTCAAAGCCCTAGGCGCGCCGGGCCAGTTTTATAAAGGCCCGGTAACGTGTGTAAAGCCCCGGGACATGTCTTTGAAAAAGGGATGCAGCGGGGGTGGGGCAGGGTGGGACGGGGCAGGGCCAGAGGCTAAAACTCTATGGTAATTTTCAAACTGTTTCGTGTGCATACATTTGTGCATGTATGTTGGCCACGCTCAGGGATGTTGCCATTTGATAACTTTCAAACAGGCTTGTGGGCGTAATGTGCATGTGTTTTCTGGCTCGTGACGAGGGACGCAGCCATTTTATAACATACCCGTGGTATTTGCATGCATGCTATAAAATAGGCTGAATGGGCGCACAGTGTGCAAAATTTTAAATGGGCATGTGCCCACGCGTGCAATTGCGTCTTCTACCACGTTATTGGGAGGATTTTATAAGCACCGGCACAATTACCAGTTTTCCCAGTTTGTTCCCAGTTCTCCCAGTTCAATAGCCTCCCTTTTACCATGTTAACCCCTGACCTTTAAAATCCCACTCACCTCTTAACCTTTTTGTTTTCTGACTTGCGCACCATCCATGGCAGGGGAGCCCGAAGCGCACTTGTGTGCGTAAGTATTTATGCGCTGGTTTCATTAAGAAATCCTGCAACATTCTGCCCTGCCTAGACCATACCTACACCCTGCTCCTTTTTGAAAATCTTCAAGATGTGTGTGCTGGGGGATATCTCAGCAGCTTTTAAAAATCCACTCGTCATGCGTATGAGCCCGACTTCTTTACACATCTCCTAATTAGTGTGAGCAGCAGGCTTTTAAAATGTACCTCTGTCTGGGCTGGAGGATTTGTTTCTGCAGCATTGCGTAGCTCGAGCCACATTGGGAAAAGCCTGAGCTTTCTACCTGCAAAAATAAATATCATTATTTCTAAAAGCCTTTCGAAAAACAATGCCTTTATCCTGTTGAGAACAAAAAGAAACCAAAAGTTTATTTCTCACAAGTATATCATCAAAAGAAGCCTCCAAGAACTCTGAAGATTGTGGACTCTCCCTAAAGAGAATATCCATCCCACCTTCAATGGGCGAACCAATTTTCTTATACTTGGAAACATAAAAAATCTTTGACAATACTTGAATTTCATCTTCAGGAAATAAAATATTTTTTGTAATAATTCATACACAGATCTTGACACAGGAAAATTCAATAAACGGAGAGTCTTCCCCCCTAAACTGCTTTTCCAAAGCTTCTAACGGATTGTGTAATAACAATTTATCTTTAACATGGCCTGTTGCAGCTGCATGCAGAGTAGCTAGGTGAGAAACCATAGTGGAAGAGAACTTACCAAGAGAGTCCAATCTCACTTCATGTTTTTGCAACTTAAATTTAGTATCCTCAGTTATTTTACTTAGTTGAGGACATAACTTTCTCCATCTTGTTGACTAATCAATTAAGGCAATATCTTGTGGGGTATCACCCAATTCAATCTTGTCATAAGGAAGTGAAACTAATGGTAGCAGACTCCTTGAATTAGTATCTGATCTTTTAGGATAGTCTGAAGAAGAAACACCAACAAACAAATCATGAATGGCAGAAACTTCACAAGGATTCCTGGGAATACCCGTCACTCCTTCTCTTAATAAACACTTGGGGGTGGTCCTGTAGAAGAAATGGAAGACTCTCTCCCAATCACCTCCATTGGGGTGGACACAAGCACAGGCAAACCATTGGACCTTGAGTGTCAGGTATAACATACATCTTGCCGTTCTTATTCCCATCAGTCAAAAAATGGAAAGCAAAAGAAGGAGAACATTTCCCAAAGGTGTATGCCCCTTTGATGCATGGCTTCAGCTGTGCACCACAGCCTCGATGTTCAAGCAGGCTCTGGGCATCCTCTAAATGATGTCAGACTCCACCGGCAGGAGGGAGGGAGAAAGGTAAAACTCCACCACCATATCTCTCTTTTCTCTCCGCACAGGTCCTGCTGAAATGCCGCAGCCTTGGTGTTGAACTAAGCTCCAGGCAATGATCCCCTGGATGACCTCAGACTCCACCGGTAGGAGAGTGGGGGAAGGAAAACACTCAACTGCCAGCTCTCTCTTCCTTCTTGTCATGGGTTCTGCAGAAATGCTTGATGTTGAAGTAGTCTCTGGGCTTTCCCTAGATGACGTCAGAGTCCACTAGTAGGAGGGAGGGGGAAGAGCAACACCACCAGCTTTCTCTTCCCTCTCAGCTTGGGTCCCCCCATTTGTATTATTTTATTTTTTTCAAATTTTCTAATGCTCTCTATAAAATAAAAACATAAATAATATGACAGGCTGGAAAACTGCATTCATGGCTTAAAGCACATGCAATCACATTTGCACATTAACACTGATCCATAAAGCCCTCCACAATCCTGAAATGAAATGGTTTAATAATTCACTGCAATTTCAAACTTCTATTAAACCTACCAGAAATCAATACCTCGCCACATTACAGACCCCCTCACCCAAAATATATAACCATGCCTCCACCAAAGCACGAGCGCTTTCCTTTGCTGGCCCATTGTTATGGAATACCTTGCCCACTGAACTGCGCCTTGAGCCATCTCCCAAAACTTTCAAGCAAAAACTCAAGACATGGTTATTTACACATGCCTATACCTGAAATATATATGTCTTTCTTCCCCTTTTTATGCCCTGCCTTATTTACCCAACACCCCCTTTCTCTACACTATCTCTAATTTCCCCTTTTTTTATGTCCTTACTGTAAATACTATTCCATACTTTTGCTCTTAATTGCACCTGAAGCGCTTTCTCCCCTCTCTTATCACTCCTAATTATAACTCCATCTCCTCCTAACCTGTCCCTAACCTCATACCTAATTTCCTAAAATCCCTTTACTTTCCAGCTCTGTTTAACTCAGCTCAGTTAATCCTAAATGATAGTTCTGTTTTAAAAGATTCTACTTGTTTTATGTTCAAATATATATATTCTTACTTTTGTTAAATGTATAATGCTTATTTAATCCTGTTAAATGTATAACGCTCCGGCGTAAGTTCCTGTTCATTGTACACCGACGTGATATCTTTGATGAGCGGCGGTATATAAAAAACTATAAATAAATAAATAAATAAATAAATTTGCATGCATTTCCTAATGCATAGGTACCCATTAATGCACTAAGGGTTCATCTGGGCCCTGTTAGTGCCTGCTAACTCCCGATAGTGCGTACAAACTCTGCCAAGTTAGGTTGCACTATCAGGAGTTAGCGTGCACTAACTCATGATAATGCTCACTAACCCAAATATTGGGACCCCCCCAAAAAAAAAAACCGAACCACAGGAAAAATGAAATTCCCGCCGGGGGGGGGGGGGGCCCAAAATGAAGCCTGACACAAAATTTTTACCCGAAGCACATCTCTATCTCTATGTATATCTATCTATCTATCTATCTATATATACATTGCAAAAAGCCTTCTTGTCAATATTACTTGCAGGAATTTGGAAAAGCTCAGTTTTTGGAGGCCAAGAATGGAGCACGAGGACCTTGTGAGACTGGAAGATTGGGCTGCCAAATGGCAGATGAAATTTCATGTGGATAAGTGCAAGGTGATGCATATAGGGAAAAATAACCCATGTTATAATCACACAATGTTGGGTTCTATCTTAGGAGTTACCACCCAGGAAAGAGATCTAGTGTCATAGTGGATAATACATTGAAATTGTTGGCTTAATGTGCTGTGGCGATCAAAAAAGCAAAGAGAATGTTGGGAATTATTAGGAAGGGAATGGTGAATAAAATGAAAATGTCATAATGCCTCTGTATCGCTCCATGGTGAGACCACACCTTGAATACTGTGTACAATTCTGGTCACCGCATCGCAAAAAGGATATAGCTGAATTGGAGAAAGTGCAAAGAAGGGCAACCAAAATGATCAGGGCATGGAACAGCTGCCCTTTGAGGAAAGGCTAAAGAAGTTATGGCTGAGGGGGGATATGATAAAAGTCTACAAAATCATGAAAGGACTTGAACAAGTTAATGTAAATCAGTTATTTACTCTCAGATATGAGCACGACCAGAGGGTAGTCCATGAAGTTAGCAAGTAGCTCATTTAAAACAAATTGAAGAAATTATTTTTCACTCAACGCATAGTTAAGCTCTGGAATTCATTGCCAGAGGATGTGGTTACAGCAGTTAGTGTAACTGGGTTTAAAAAAGGTTTGGATAAGTTCCTAGAGGAAAAATCCATAAACTGCTATGACAGTAATTAATAAGCAATAGGAGCTTGTGATTTATCTAATGTTTGGGTATTTGCCAGGTACTGGTGACTTGGATTGGCCACTGCTGGAAACAGGATGCTGGGCTTGATGGACCCTTGGTCTGACACAGTGTGGCATATCTTATGTTCTTATGTTCTTTCGTTCTTATGTTTTTGTGTCTTCCAGGGCAGCGGTGCTCAAATTGATTCTTCGACGCCCTCCTAGCTAGTCAGATTATCTCTAATGACTATGCATGAGTTGTATTTGCATGTACTACCTTCTATGTATGCAAATATTTCTCATGCATATCATTAGGTATATCCTGAAAACCTGTCTGGCTGGGGGGAGAGGGCCTAAGGACCAGTTTTAGCACCATTGTTCTAGAAGATTAAAAAAATCCACTTAAAAATTATGCATGTAAAAAGCTTTTGCAAAAAAGCAGTGCAGGACTTTTAATTCTTAAATTTAGCAGGAATTTCCCAGTGCTTCTGCTTGTGGGTTTGTTTTTTTTCCCCTATGAAATTGTTTGCCTTCTTGCAGGAAAGACAGAGTCTGATGGCAAATGAAGTTCACAGGGAAGCAAGGACAGTGATTAGTGAAGTGCCTCGGGGATCCATCCTGGGTCTGATCCTGCTCAATATCTTTGTGACTGATATTGCAGAGCGATTTGGAGGAAACGTTTGCCTTTTTTTTTTTTTGCAGATGATCCTAAGATATGCAACACAGGGGACATGCCTGAGAGAGCAGGTGGAATGAAAAGCGATTTAAGCAGCCTTGAAGAGTAAGTGGCTGACTGACAGCTAAGTTTCAATTAAAGAAACACCACCTCACTGCCGAGTTATGCACTTAGGGCTCAGAAATCCAAGGGAGTGGTACACAATAAGGGCCGAGACAGAGGTCCACGAAGCAGGAAAGAAACCTCAGGGCGATTTTGTCTGATGGGTGCAAGCTAATAAAACAGTTGAACAAGGTGCTGACCAAAGCTGGAAAGATGTGAGGATGTATAGGGAAGAGAAGAACTAGCAGGAAAAAAGGAGATGAATAATATGCCAGTATAGATGCCATTAAAAAAAACTTTGCCTGGAGTATTTTGCTCAGTTTTCGAAGCCTACTCTGCAGAGTGATTACTAAGTTTGTGTGGGTGTTCATATATCCCCTCTCTCCTCCCCTGAATAAAAGTTTTGTTGAGAGCGAGTCCTACGCACACCACATTTTTAGTATGTATCAGATAATCCATGGGGATCCTGACAGGGTTTTTTTTTTATCCATGTACATGCATGATTGCACGCATGTGCTCATGTCCCAGGAAATAGGCTCTATTAGTTCTGCATGGAATTTCTTATTTTTCTTTTTTTTTTTTTCCTTATTTAGACTACATAGCGTGCTTTAATTGTATGCCTTTTTTTATTATGGTATTTTGGTGGCTTCTCTGTTGTTTTATTTGGCAATGGTGTGGTTTCTAATTTTTTCTACTGGCATGACTCTCTGTTAAGAGCAGTATAGCAGGAGACATGTTGAGAGGCATATCCTAGATGGCATCATGGCAGTATATCAATGAACTAGGGATGTGCATTTGTTTCAAATGAATGGGTAAAATGCAACAAATGAGACCACTTTCATTTCATTTGTGGACTCCCCAAAATAAATAGATGATGCTCACAAATATATATGAAACATTTACTTTCTTTTGTTTATATTTCCCATTCAAGTCTATGGCACATTGAAAAGTGCTGCATTGGTACTGGTAACTACAGCAACCAACCAATTCCTATGTGAAGTAGTAGCTGAGCCAGAGCCAAGGGGGCAAAAGTAGACAGGAGAGAAAACTAATCAAGGTGAAACATTTTTTTAACTAGCCTGTAGTTGGCATGTGGATCAAGTGACACTGATATCCTCCCACTTGATTGTTAGATATCATAGGAAAAGCTAGGCTTTTCAGAAGCTTTCTTAGAGTCACAGAAAAGCAATAAAAAAGGAGAATGAGAGCATAAGCAAAGGACCTTTCCTCATCTTCATTGTTGTATTCTCAGTGCTCTCACAGAGATCGAGAAAGACAGAGCTTTTTTACTGTTCATGGGGAAAGAGTCATGGATAGCGAATTCTTTGAAACAAATAAAGACTCTGGAGTTCTGCCTGTCTCTGGAGTCCTGCACATTGAATGGAGAGCACTGCTAAGAATGCTACCCTGGAGATTCTGGATTTCAGATTTCTACTGTAATGACTATTTGGGTTCATTATGGGCTTTGGCTCTAGAGGTTTTTGAGCTAGGACAGGAGAGGTAGCAGTAAGAAAAGGTGAGGCACCATTCATAACATTCCTCCCTTGAGGTTGTTGGAATGGCCAGTCCCTGGGATTAGAAATGCAGCTTGCAGCAGTGGGCAGTGCAGTTTGGGTTCGTGAGTTAGAGGAAGTAGGAGTTTTTTGCTTTGGTTAATTTTTTTGTATTTTTTCTGGGATTCAGTGCCTTCAGCCTGTCCCGACAGTCCTGGAGCAGTCTGTTTGGTCAGTCCTTGTTTAGCTGGGCTGGCTCCCAGGTTGTTTTGGAAATTTTGGCCAGTTTAGTAGGAGTTCCTGTGAGACCCCAGATTTTTGGGTCTGAACAGAGATTATGGGGAAGTTTCTTTTGGGGGGCCAAGATAGTGAAGACTGGTGGCGATAACGGGTCTTACCTTATCGCCACCAACAAAGTTACTGCTGTGTCTGCCCCGATGCCGCCCCGACTCCTCCTCTTCCAGTCCTGACACCGCCTGACTCCGACTCTATCAAGCTACGCATGCAAAAAGTCCAGTTCCTAAAAAATGGAAACTCTCTTCCCTGCCCCATCCATACTTTGCCATATTTTTGTGATCTCTGATTGCATATAGTGATAATATACTTCAGTATCTTCTTTCTTTCCCTATGTTGGTTCTGACACTTGAGATAGCAATGCCATATTTGTGTTTTCCTCCTTTGCCACAATGTTTGGCTTCTTGCATCAAGTATTTTTTATAAATTAGGTTGGGAATATTCCAGATGATCACAACTTCTTCATTTTCTATAATTCTGGCAGGGTTGTGATCCCAGTGATTTTATGATACAGCAATGTCATAAAGTTTACAAGTTTTCAGTGGATGAGCTGTGCCACCTTATCATGCATTTCTGTATACAGGGCTTCTGACTTAGGCACATCCAGCAACAAGATATGCAACTGTTTCCAGTGATTTTTTACAGAATATGCATTTGTCTGTTTTACCATTTTTTTTTAATGCAGGCCATGAACCATCTTGTCTGTTGTTCACTTTCCTGGGCTGCAATTATCAAGCTCTCATTTTTAGATCTTAGTTAAGAACATAAGATTATGCAAAATATCATAATGAGATGGACCCAAGGTCCATCAAGCCTACCATCCTGTCTCTGATGGTGGCCAATCCAGAACACATATACCCAGTAAGATCCCAAGGAATAAGTTCAAACCTTCTTCAAAACCAGGATAAGCAATGGCTTTCTCAAGTCTACATGGCTGATAATGGTTTATGTACTTTTCCTCCAGGATCTTGTCAAAACTCTTTTTAAACACAGCTGCACTGTTTCCTCTAGCAACATATTCTACAAGTTATTTATTTATATATTTTATGTATTTATTTAAACACATATGGACATCACATCGGTTTACATAAAACAATAGGGAAGAAGAGGTAGAGAAATCGGAAGAAAAAAGTTACATTTAAAAAAAGTATCTGATTAAATAAAAGAGGTTAAGAGAAGAGAAAAGGAGAGAGAAGAGCGGAAAGATAAAGGAGGAGATGTTAGAGGAGAGGGTAGCTGGTTATTTCTTTATGTAATTTCTTATTTTGTTTGTTTTTTGGCATTTTATATACCATCTTCTTTTTTGGCATTTTATATACCATTGTGATCTTCTTTTGTTCCAAAAGAAGATCACAATGGTTTACCAAAGCAACAATCATATTATAGGTCAACACAACATTTAAAACATGTTAACTAGAATACTAGAACAGTCATTTGAGATAGCCCCTCAAAGGGCCTATGCCGCACACAAGCCACGCAAGCAACCACAGCCCGCAATCAGCTACAGCAACCGCTCGTCAAACCAACACATACACAGCAGCGCTCGAAACTCTTGAACCCACGTTCACCCTAGAAATAGCGAATATCCTTAGGAAGATTAAACCGTCCTCTCACCCCTTAGACCATATACCATCAAACCTGCTGAGTTCAATCCCTGACATCATTGCCAAACCAGTTGCAGATATCATTAACTGCTCCCTCACCCAAGGCCAAGTTCCTGACCAACTCAAGTTAGCATTGCTCAAACCTCTCCTCAAAAAAACTAACCTTCCCACCACAGATCCGGCTAACTACAGACCTATAGCTAACCTCCCTATGCTAGCTAAAATTATGGAGAAAATTGTCAACAGACAACTTTCTGAATTCCTTGACGACAACAATATCCTCAACACTAACCAATATGGATTCTGGAAGAAAAAGAGCACCAAATCTTTATTATCCACACTAACGGACACCATTATCTTCAATCTCGAAAAAGGCCAACCTTGTCTCCTCGCGCTTCTGGATCTTTCCTCAGCATTCGACACCGTGAACCACTCTAGCCTACTACAACAACTAACAGACATCGGCATCACAGGAACAGCTTTCAACTGGTTTAAGTCCTTCATAGAGAACAGAACATACAAAGTTAAGATAAACAACAAGGAATCTCACCCCATCCAAGCCAAGATGGGGGTACCACAAGGATCATCACTCTCCCCCACCCTCTTCAACATTTACCTTCTCCCACTCTGTCATCTACTTACTAACCTCAAGCTCACCCATTTCTTATACGCGGATGACATACAAATTCTCATCCCTATCATGGAGACCATACACAAAACCATGGACTACTGGAAAAAATGCCTCTCATCCATCAACGATCTTCTAACCAGCCTCAACCTGGTTCTAAACACCAACAAAACGTAAATCCTCATAATAGCACCGGATCAATCTGCCCCGCCAACATCCAGCAACTCTCCAGACACCTCAGGATATGCCACCGCACCACAAGTCAGAGATCTGGGAGTACTACTAGACAACAGACTCAGCCTCAATAAATTCATAAATAACACTACAAAAGAATGCTTCTTTAAATTACAAGTGCTAAAGAAACTAAAGCCCCTTATACTCTATAGGGATTTCCGCACAGTACTCCAAGCCATCATTCTTACTAAATTAGACTACTGTAATTCACTCCTGCAGGGCCTTCCCGCATACACCACCAAACCACTCCAGATGGTACTGAATGCCACTGCAAGGATACTTACCAACGCCAAAAAAAGGGACCATATCACCCCGATCCTCCAGCATCTCCATTGGCTGCCCATCAAATACAGGATTCAGTTCAAAACCTGCATGATGATTCATAAGGCCCTACATAACATCTCTCCACTCAACTTAACCTTCCAGCTTCAACTACACTCCTCTAAAAAACCAACCAGAAGGGCATACCAGAACAGAATGATCACCCAACCTGCAAAATCTACCCTGAGGAAACGCGCTCTATCTACAGCGGGCCCGTCTCTCTGGAACTCCCTACCACCGGACCTCCACCTTGAGCCGTGGCATACTACTTTTAAAGTGAAACTCAAGACTTGGATCTTCCGTCAAGCTTTCCCAGAGAGCTAAAAGCAAGAAGAACAACAACCATCCTTGCCTTACAGCAATAATCTAATATTTATATTGCTTCAGTTATATGTTTCCAAGTTGTGTTCTAAGTTGATCTTAGTTGTTCTAAGTTGATCTTAGTTGTTTTCCCAATAGATTGTACTTTATTATATATTATCCGTTCATTATTTCGATATGTTCCATGTAAACCGCCTCCCCAGCGATAGTTATCTCTGTTAAATGTGAACCGGAGTGATATGTATTGTATACAGGAACTTCCGGTATATAAAAACCAAAAATAAATAAATACATAAATAAGTTCCATTTCAAATACCTTCACATATTAGTCAGTGAGTTGTTTTGATACACTTTACATCTCTCATTACTTATCACTCATTCTTATAAAATTATCTATGTTTTTTTTTATTTTGTGGTTATCTGCATATTGATATTTTAAGTTAGCTCATATACATTGCTGAAGAGCCAGGTTTTTAAGCTCTCATTTGAAACTTCTTCTTTCTGTTATCAGACGTAATGTCTCTGGTAGAGAATTCCACAACTTGGGGCCCGCTATGGAAAACATTCAATCTCTTATTTGTGTTAGCTGGGTGCTCCGTTGGAGTGTCATACCTATTAGGCAGAAGTTTTTCTCGTTGATGATATTAAAGATTAGTGTTAATACTTTATACTGGATTCTGGATTATACTGGCAGCCAGTGCAGAGCTATCAGAGAGGGGGTGATGTGGTCAAATTTTCTTGTCCCTAATAAAAGTCTTGCTGAGGCATTTTGTAGTAACTGTAGTGGTTCTAATAATCCTGAAGGTAGGCCTAACAATGGGGAGTTGCAGTAATCAATGTTTGAGAATATTAATGTTTGTAAAACACAATGGACATCCTGGAAAGTTAGTAAAGGTTTCAACCGATGTAATATTCGCAGCTTGGAGTATCCTGTTTTAATTAATTTGCTTATCTGTTCTTTTCATTGTTTTGTTCCCATCAATCTGTATTCCTAGGTCCCGTACTTGGTCTGAGAATGTAATGTGAAAATTACCTAGGTCTAGAGGTAGCGGTTTAACTATAGAGGAGTTTCTCCTTAACCACACCATTTCAGGTTTTTTTTTGTGTGTTTAATCTTAGTTTAAGCTGAGATAAATTGTGTGCAGAATTAAAGAAAAAAATGTGTTCTCCAATTTGTTTTAAAAATCCTTTCAATTAGCTTCATGGAGCATCCCCTAGTCCTAGTAATATTAAAAGCGTAAATAACTATTGTCAATTTACCTGCTCTACCCCACTCGAGATTTTATAGACCTCTATCATATCTTTTCTCAGCCATCTCTTCTCCAAGCTGAAGAGCACTAACCTGTTTAGCCTTAAACGGCAGGGGGGAAAAGGGGAACTGGATTCAGATAGCAACCAATAGGGGTGTGAATCGTTTTTCAACGATTAAAATTATCGTCCGATAATGTTAATATCGTCTTAAATCGTTATAGAACACAATACAATAGAAATTCTAACGATTTATCGTTAAAAATCGTTAAATCGTGTTAGTGCGCACCAACAGAAAATGATACAAATTGACACTTTCCAGGTCAGTAAAGGTCAGTTAGGAATGAATATGTATTCCTATTGGCTGGCTGCCCTCTTATCTATTGATGTTAACCAGGTTCCCACTGAGGTGATGGTTGGGGGGGATGGGAAATGGAAATGGAAACTCAGGAACACTAACAGAAAATGATACAAATTATTGACACTTTCCAGGTCAGTAAAGGTCAGTTAGGAATGAATATGTATTCCTATTGGCTGGCTGCCCTCTTATCTATTGATGTTACCAAGGTTCCAACTGAGGTGATGGTTGGGGGGATGGGAATGGAAACTGTTGGTAGTTGACAAAAAAAGTAATGTGATCAGTCAATATGACAAGAACCTGTGCCCTATTCCTGATACCAGGGGTGTTGTGATCTTCCTGCACTCAGTGCCCTATCCCTGATACCAGTCTGAGACAGCTCCCTCCCTGCATTACTAGTGAGAGGCTGGCTTCACAGACAGGGGGGAGCTGCCTGACCCTCACTCCTGACTTCCCCCATGTCCCAGCCAGTGAATGGTGTGTGGGTGAGGGGGGGGGAGGATGGTGAAGTCTGAGACAGCTCCCTCCCTTCATTACTAGTGAGAGGCTGGCTTCACAGACAGGGGGGAGCTGCCTGACCCTCACTCCTGACTTCCCCCATGTCCCAGCCAGTGAATGGTGTGTGGGTGAGGGGGGGGGGGGAGGATGGTGAAGTCTGAGACAGCTCCGTCCCCTGCATTACTAGTGAGAGGCTGGCTTCACAGACAGGGGGGAGCTGCCTGACCCTCACTCCTGACTTCCCCCATGTCCCAGCCAGTGAATGGTGTGTGGGTGAGGGTGGGGGGAGGATGGTGAAGTCTGAGACAGCTCCCTCCCTTCATTACTAGTGAGAGGCTGGCTTCACAGACAGGGGGGGAGCTGCCTGACCCTCACTCCTGACTTCCCCCATGTCCCAGCCAGTGAATGGTGTGTGGGTGAGGGGGGGGGAGGATGGTGAAGTCTGAGACAGCTCCCTCCCTTCATTACTAGTGAGAGGCTGGCTTCACAGACAGGGGGGAGCTGCCTGACCCTCACTCCTGACTTCCCCCATGTCCCAGCCAGTGAATGGTGTGTGGGGTGAGGGGGGGGGGGGGGGAGGATGGTGAAGTCTGAGACAGCTCCTTCCCTGCATTACTAGTGAGAGGCTGGCTTCACAGACAGCGGGGAGCTGCCTGACCCTCATTCCTGACTTCCCCCATGTCCCAGCCAGTGAATGGTGTGTGGGTGAGGGGGGGGGGGGAGGATGGTGAAGTCTGAGACAGCTCCCTCCCTGCATTACTAGTGAGAGGCTGGCTTCACAGACAGGGGGGAGCTGCCTGACCCTCACTCCTGACTTCCCCCATGTCCCAGCCAGTGAATAGTGTGTGGGTGAGGGGGGGGGGGGAGGATGGTGAAGTCTGAGACAGCTCCCTCCCTGCATTACTAGGGAGAGGCTGGCTTCACAGACAGGGGGGGGCTGCCTGACCCTCACTCCTGACTTCCCCCATGTCCCAGCCAGTGAATAGTGTGTGGGTGAGGGGGGGGGGGGAGGATGGTGAAGTCTGAGACAGCTCCCTCCCTGCATTACTAGTGAGAGGCTGGCTTCACAGACAGGGGGAGCTGCCTGACCCTCACTCCTCTGGGGTATTGTGATCTTCCTGCACACAGTGCCCTATCCCTAATACCAGGGGTGTTGTGATCTTCCTGCACACAGTGCCCTATTCCTGATACCAGGAGTGTTGTGATCTTCCTGCACGCAGTGCCCTATCCCTGATACCGGGATGTGTGCAAGAAGATCACAACATCCCCGGTATCAGGAATAGGGCACTGTGTGCAGGAAGATCACAACACCCCCGGTATCAGGAATAGGGCACTGTGTGCAGGAAGATCACAACACCCCTGGTATTAGGGATAGGGCACTGTGTGCAGGAAGATCACAACACTCCTGGTATTAATAGGGATAGGGCACTGTGTACATGAAGATCACAACACCCCTGGTGCCAGGGTTAGGGCACTGTGTGCAAGAAGATCACAACACTCCTGGTATTAATAGGGATAGGGCACTGTGTGCAGGAAGATCACAACACCCCTGGTGCCAGGGTTAGGGCACTGTGTGCAGGAAGATCACAACACTCCTGGTATTAATAGGGATAGGGCACTGTGTGCAGGAAGATCACAACACCCCTGGTGCCAGGGTTAGGGCACTGTGTGCAGGAAGATCACAACACTCCTGGTATTAATAGGGATAGGGCACTGTGTGCAGGAAGATCACAATACCCCTGGTATCAGGGTTAGGGCACAAGTTCTAGTCACATTGACTGATCACATTACTTGTTTGTCAAGCTACCAACTGTTTCCATTTCCCATCCCCCATATACTGTCAGTGGAACCTTGGTAACATGAATAAATAAGAGGGCAGGCCAATAGGAATACATATTCATTCCTAAACTGACCTTAACTGACCTGAAAAGTGTCAAATTGTATCATTTTCAGTTAGTGCGCACTAACTCCCAGTTAGTGCGCACTAATCGGAAAAAACAATTTTTAACGATTTTTTAACTAAAAAATCGTGCCTAACACGATTTTCTTGCCCTGCCACACGATTTCTATCGTTAAGACGATATGGAAAACGATTCACATCCCTAGCAACCAATGAGGGCCCCAGGCTTTATGGTCTGGGGAACTGATAAGCATGGGGTTAACCTGCATAGAGCAGCAATTATTACTCTTAACAGAAGGCACGGGATTATTGCCCTTAACCAATAAGTCTTGTTGCTTTTGATCAACTGCAAAACCGCTCTCTGCTTCAACGGAGGGGGGTAGGAGATGAGGGGAAAGAGAAATTTGGATTCAGAGACAACTAACTCGAGCCATCACTATTTTTACAGGCTGGGGTACAGATACGCAGACATTAGGAAAAACACAGGGCTGCTTGTACCGCCACGTCCATAAGCAAAGCACGTCAAGCAGCACTGAATGATACATGGGGGTAACCAGCACAGCGCGGTAGATGCTACCATGAGAAGCTTGCTGGATGGACCATTAGTTCTTTTCTGCGGTCATTTCTATGTTTTTCCCATAAGGGAGCTGTTTAATCCCCCTTTATCATTTGGTCACCCTCTGCTATATCTTTTTTTTTTAAGATGGAGTGAACAGAACTGTCCACAACACTCAAGGTATGGTCGCACCATAGACTGATGCAGAGGCAATAAGATATATATTTTTTTAATTTGTCATTCCTACCCATATCTAACCCCCCCCCCCACCTCTCCAGGGTGTATTCGTAGTGACCCTCCCGCTGCGGTGGCAGAGGCAACGTTAGCTCATTGATGGGGTTTCAGGTGGTATCAGAGGAGTCAGAGGGGAAAGGCTAGAAAAGGAATTTTCCTTCTTACTGGGTCTCCCAATATTAGGAATAGGGGTCCGGAACCCACCCAGCACACCCCCCATGGGAAGAGAGAGAAGCAGTGTCCGAATAGATGACATTTTTACAGATTCTGAGCTGTGACTGAGACTTATTATCACAAGTTTAAACGAGTGAGAAACAAGTAATGAAAATATTATAAAATATTGTTAAATTTTCCACAGTTAACACAACTTGGTTTTCTTTTTTTTTTTTTAATTTTTTTTATTTATGCATTTCAATTTTACATTCAAGCAATTAACCTGAATGAATACAGATCAGAATGAAAATATTAACAGAATGATTTACTCTATCACCATCAATATTCCTATCTAATATTCATATCCAACATTGAAAATAAAAGGCAATACCTCATGAAGTTATAAGCAATAGAGCAATATTTGAGGACATTACTGGGAGATTATCTTCTACCAGATGAACAACTGAAATTTGAGTATTACAGAACAGGTATCTCTCTATTATGCCTCTAACTCCTCAGCTGTAAACTCTTGGGGGCGTGAATCTAGAAAAACCCTTAACTGTGAAACTTCAAAAAATACAAATTTTTGTTGCTGAAAAAAAACTTCACATTTACAGGGACATTTTAACAACATCTTTCCACCCTTTGCTTCTACTTCTGTTCTTAACTCTGGAAATGTTTTCCTCCTGTCTTGGGATTGCTTAGAAAGATCAGGATACATCCAAATTCTGCCACCGTGAAAAGAAACTGTCCTATTTCTCATATATGCTTTAAATACCAATCTCTATCTATGGCAAATGAAAAGGATACATGCAATACTGATCTATTTATTATGGCTGTATCTACATTTGATTCAATTACTCCTGTTAAATTCAAAGAATTTTGTCTCTCTCTACTAATTTGAGTAGAAACTCCTTTTGGATTTACATAGTATATTTTTGAAATAGTAGGAATAGTAGATTGAGGAATTTTTAAAATTTCTACCAAATACTCTTTAAGCATTTCATATGGGGAGATTAAATCATGTTTTGGGAATTTTATCACCCTTAGGTTTAGATATTTAAATGAATTCTCCAAAACTTCTAATTTTTTGTCATAGATAATTTCTGCTCTGGCAAACTTCTGCTGCCAAGTCTCTAATTTATCAAGACGCTTCTCCATTTGTTGAGTCTTAATCTCAGACTTGGACATTGATGTTTCGATATTCTTAAATCGCTGATTAGAGTCAGTTGTTATTCTTGTAAGATTTAATACAGCAGACTCTAAGGCTTTTATAGCGTCCAAAGTGTGTCCATAGTTATTACAGTTGGTTTATCTAGTTGCAAAAAGATCTTAGGGCTTCTTGATTCTATTTCCCCCGTTATAGCTGGGGATCCTTCTCCTTTTCCTTGTATATCATCTTGCAATCTCATAAAATCAGAAGAAATTTGGAAAGGTGGAGGGGCACCGGGACTTAAAGATGTTTCAGTCAGGGAAGGTGGCAATTGCTCAGTGCCTACACCTCCAGCGAGCTGTACCACAGGTTCCATTCCTGCTGACGGGGCGAAAAAGGCAGGTATCCGAGGTTGGGAGGCCAAAAGTACAGGGGATGATGTCGACATCTCCCTGACTTTGGCCTTCTACTTAGTATGAGGCATTAACAAGACCAACAGACATTTTATCACCTCGCTATTGCCTTTCCAGTCCGATATTCATTTCTAATTCAATTTTATTACTTCTTGAGGGGAGGCTTTACGAGAGAAAGTTAAATTTCTTTAATACTCACTGTTTAAACGATTGAGCACTCTCTCAGGTCTTTAGTAATTCAAATAAACTCACAGGCGGTGAAAACCAGGCACAGCCACGTGCCCCTTTGGCGTCGGGCTTTATCAGGCCAGGAAGTCCCACCTCCGTGACATCACTAGCTAGGAAATGGCTCCGCGGATTCCAAAGAGCTCGATTTTATCCAGGAAAATTGAAGAAGTGAAGAATACCAGGTAATAGACCCCTCAGCAGTGCTTCCTCTCACCTCCACCTCAAAAGAAGCTCTGCAGGGTGTCGGGTTTTATCAGTCCAGGAAATCCCGCCTCTGTGATGTCACTAGCTAGGAAATGGCTCCGCGGATTCCAAAGAGCTCGATTTTATCCAGGAACATTTAAGAAATAAAGAATACCAGGTAATAGACCCCTCAGCAGTGCTTCCTCTCACCTCCACCTCCACTTGGTTTTCTTTTAATTCCTAGTCGCCATGAATTTTAAATGAAAAGAACCATAAAGCAATCAGATAAGTATGGTTTTGAGTACCTACTGATATACATAGAGGTAGATCTTCAAAACATACATGCGCATGTACTTTTGTTCGCGCCACCGGCGCGAACAAAAGTACACCAGATTTTATAAGATACCCCTATCTACCCCACCCCCCAGCCCTACCTAAATCCCCCCCCCCTTACCTTTGTTGGGCAAGTTGGGCAAGATACACACTAGTCTGTCCTTATTCTCTGCCTGAACGATGGACCTATCCGCTGACTGAACGATGGACTCTGATACTTCAAAGCACATGATGATTTAACCTATTTTTTTCTCTACTGTATTATATTATTTTCTTACCGCCGGCTTTAACCTCTCTTTCCAGCTGACTAAGCTTCCAAGTTCATACCCCTTGTTTGAATGTAACTTTGCCTCTTCCACTTCATTTGCTTATTTATTCTAGTTGTCACTCCAGTTATTACCATGTTCGATGTAAACCGATCCGATATGGTTTTTACTATGAAGGTCGGTATAGAAAAGTGTTAACACATTTATGCGGACTATGTCCAGATTCTTTTACCAATCAAAGATTCAATACACAATACTCTTAAACTTTGGGAAATTTATTTTAGTGCCATTAAACAACTTCTTACCCAAATGTCTTTAGCCTTAAATGACTCCAAAACTGAAATCTTGCTTGCTGAAGCTTGCTTTCTTGGGGGGGGGGCTTTGCTGAAAACCTGACACAATTGAAAAAGTCAAGTGGAAGGAAGCTCAAAATTACAAGTTCCAATTGTTTTAAGAGGATGAGCGGTAATAGTGACTCCTCTTAAGTCTGTTAAGGGAGAAAAATGTCTTTCAGGAATACTTCGTGTAGATGCAGACTCCTGTATGGTAAAGGAGCAGTTCAAAAAGAGCATGAAAGTCAACAGACATCAGTGCAGAATGTCAGGCAGGATACCGATTCCAGGTCACGGAGATGAGAGGAGTTGGCAGCTCAGCAGCGGTCCAGGCCACGAGGGAGACGGCAGCATTGAGCCGGCAGAGGAGGAAAGGTGAGGGCCTGCCCATGGGATGGGGTCCACTGACAGTATCGTAACTATAATATAATATATTTAAAAATTCCCTCTCAGACTTTCATTAAAATCAAATATGTAGAGGGTCCTCTTTTTCCATTTCTGCTCATCTCTAGAATTTAGCCCTGCTCATTTCCAGAGCATAGCCTCTTAAACCTCATAAAATCCCTTCAAAAACACAGTATGTATTTAGCTAGGCATCTCTGTCCTGGCCAATATGGATTTTCAGATCCACTTTTGGCACTCTGGGGTATTTTTGACACATTCTGAGACCCCAGACCACCTTTAGGTGCCAGGAGAAACCCTTCCAAATTGGCCCCAATGCTTATTTTGTCACTATTCTAACTTTAAAAAGAGCTCTGGGACCCCCCAAAATCAATTTTGGAAAAATTCAATTGAGGCTATAAATCCAAGGTGGGAGCTCAGGCAGGCTTTCCCCACCTAGAATCTGCTTTTCTAAAACAGTGTTCAATGCTCAGGCAAGCTTTCCCCACCTAGAATCTGTTGGGTTTTTTTCATTGCTCAGTTCCATTTTTATAAATTTGTAAAAGTTCTTCTCAACTCTGTAAAACCAGGAAGTACCTCCTACAGATCACGCCTGGGCTGATGACTCACATGTCAGTTCTCCTGCAACTTTCTTGATCCTACTGCTGCCTGCACATGTACCCCATGCAGCAACATAGCCAGTGAGAGAAAAGGGGAAAAAAATGCATACCACATCCTAGCAATGCTTTCTTTAGAGCCCAGGTTTCAGGTCAATAAAAAAAAAAATCTTTACCTCCTTATTTCCATATTTAACCTCTAGTTACCCATATAATATGTAACATTCTATTTTCTATGTAACATTCTGTTTTCCAGTGTAGTGATGCCTAACACGGAGCACAGCATTGTGTAGCTATTATTTGGATGCTTCTTTCTGATAAGCATCACTTCGTAGTTTAAAGGTCATCTATCATTTAGATGCCCAATCCCCCAGTCTTAGAAGGTCCTCTTGCAATTCCTCACAATAGGTTTTTGATTTAACTAATTTGAATATCTTGTGCCATCAGCAAAATGAATAACTTCACTCATCACTCCCTTTTCCAGATCATTTATAAGTGCTGTATATTAAAAAGCGCCAGTCCCAGTTCAGATCCCTAGGGCACTTGCCTATTTACACTGTATATTTCTCCATTTAGAGAAATGACCATTCAGTCCTAGTTTCTACCATTTAGCCAGTTACCAGTTTACAATAAGGCATTGCCTTCCATCCCAAGTTACTTTAATTTCCTGATGAGCCTCTCTTGAGGGACTTTGTCAAATGCCTTTTGAAAATCCAGATATACCGTATCACCTAATTCACTCTAGTTCACGTTTATTAATCCTCAAGGAATCTAACAGATTTATATGACAAGACTTCCCTTTGCTAAATTCATATTGGCTCTGCCCCATTAATCTGTCTATTCGAGAGGGCCAGTAATTTTGTTCTTTAGAATTGCTTTTACTATATTACCTGGCGCTGACATCAAGCTCACTGGCCATCAGTGTGCTTCATCACCCCTGGATCCCGTTTTAAAAAAATGGGCAATATGCTGGCCACACTCCGATCCACCAGTGCTGTGGCTGATTTGAAGAAGAGTGCAATTTTATTTCTTAGTTCTTTCAGAACTCTGGGATATGTACCATCCAGATGCAGTAATCTGTTTAGTTTGACAATTTGCTCTATTACATCTTTCTGGTTCAGTATGATTTGCTTCATTTCCTCTAAATCATCACCCACAAACAATATGCCCAGCATAGGTATCTCCCCGATACCCTCCTCAATAAAGACCAAAGCAAAGAATGTACTTAGCTTTCCTGCTATGGCCTTGTCTTTCCTGAGTTCTCCTTTTACCCTTTTACCCTCGGCCAACCTTATAGGCATCTCCATTCTACAAAATGTTGAGGCAGCTTTCAGCAAGCAAATTCAGTACCAACAAAGTAGACAGAGAATTTTCACAATTATGTGGGAAGCAAATTGTTAAATTCCGAAATGTATCATTTTAATGTAGAGTGAATGAGTTGGCAGTTCAGTTCTTCAGTAGCCAGCAGGGGATGCCCATGCATAAGGCAAATCAATATTTCCCCTAAAGATTAAGCAGTTCACACAAACACACATCTCCCCAGAGTGCACGTAGCTTCTGGCTCTCCATTTGTAAGTGAAAAGCACTGACTCTCTGTGATGTAATTGGGGGCCATTGGGCCAGCACATCTTCACATTACTCAAGTGCTTCTGTCTGGCACGTCACTCGTGAACAATGAGACCGAGGATGTGGGTGGAAAGGTCAGATGGAACTCTCTTCACTGCGTTTGCATTTCCAAAAGTTAGGGACTAAAAGAGAAAGTGGTTGGATACTATTAAAGAACTTTAGAAAGAAAAATGAACACAGGTGACTCTTACAAACTTAAGCATCAAAGGCTAGCACTGGCAAAATGTTCCTGTCAATAGAATATCTTCTCTTTCGAATCCTACATTAACAGGGCTATTAGATTCACTTTTAGTTGGATTTCACTATAAAAGGTGAATACAGCATTTTAAAGGATGGGGGGAACAATTTTTAGACTGTTCACTCTGGGCAAAGCCCGTGGGTACTTTTCACCGGCAAACTTTGCACCAGAACAGAAAGCTGGCCCGTACAATTGACTTTGAAAATTGGGCTCTACGTGTATAACAGTGACAGGCAGTTACAAGGCTTAGGTAACACAGGGAACGATGCAATAAAGTCGCGTAAAATGCAGGCGCTGAACAGTCAGTGCCCGCTCTTTTAATGCACCCCCAAGCGCCCCCAAGGACAATATTTAAATGAGGTTTTCCTTACCGGCGGACAGCCATGGAAACCAATGCCATTAAACGCTCATCCACTGGTAAGGTAAACTGACGCTGATAAACTAGGCGTCGGTTTTCGTGATGGGTCCGTCAATTTTTTTTTTCTTTTATTTCTTATCATTTTTTGATGCACACAGCTATTAACGCCTGCTCCTGGCAGGGGTTAATAGATGACAGTTAAATGTGCATCTGAGATGCACATTTTTTTTTTTTTGCATCGGGAGTGAATGCCTAATAGCCTCATTCGCATGCATTTGCATGTTAAGAGCGCTATTAGATTCACTCTGCATTGGACGCGCGTTGAATAATATGTGCTAATCCCCTTATTGCATTAGGGTATTGATTAGCGCCTATTCTACCCGCGTCCGACTGCAGGTTAACAGTGCGCTCGGCTCAGTGCACTGTATTGCATCAGCCCCTACAGTGTGCACACAGGACACTGCAGCAATCACTGTTGACTTGCATATACTGCCAGCCCTGAAATAGCAATAGGTATCTACCAATGCCTGCAGGCCTCATCACTGACTGTACTGTGGTGTATTTGCCAATGCACAGGTTTACATTGGATTTGTTGTTGAATATTTTAGCTCTATTTTTCTACCTTCACCCCTTCTTTCCCGCCCCCCCCCCCCCCCCCCCCCACTATCCTACACACAGTTCCCAGCATGAGTGATGGTTTAAGATTCCCCTTGCTGATTAAGGATCTCCTTGAAAGCTGAAATTCCAGCAGGGATTCTCCCCTTTTGCAGTGGTAATCTGCTCTCCGCAGAACGAGAAACATGCTTGTCACAAGGCACCCGTAACCCGATGGGTCCTCCTAAGTGCTATACGATACAGTGAGGCATCCCGAGTATGGAGGGAGCCTGTACCAAATACTCGCAAAGCTGAACAGGAATGGTGCAGCTTGCCAGGTGCCAGTAGTTTTACTTTGTTGATGCCCACTACCACTGTGACAGGTCTCTTTTATTAACGCAGGAGTACTACCAAAAATATGTTTGGAATAATTCAGTTGGGACATACAATGAATTAAATTGGTAAAACATTCCTTGTTCTTTCAATTTGTAATTGCTTTTAGAATGTAACCCTCCTTCCACCGAGGCATTCCATTACAGATTTAGGTAAACCAGGACCCTGCTGTGTTGAACGTTGTTGTTATAGAAATATTCAGCAAAGTGGCAGGTGAAGACAACCAGGCCCAGGTAGTGACAAAGACCCCTTTGTCACTTGCAATTAAGGAACCTCGGTGTTCATCCCATGCTTTTTTGAATTCTTTCACAGTTTTTGCTTCCGCCTTCTGTAGGAAGGTGCATACCACCCTCCCCGTGCCTTTGGAGTCTCCCAGCATGATCGCTTGTTCTCTCCCGTTCCACAGAGAAATAATGTTTGCAACTTGTGCATCATTTCTATCTTGCAGGAATGTACTCGTCCCTTCCTAGAGGTCCTTAAGTCTAATTTCATAAGTTTTTTGGTCAGATCCGGCCTTGTTTTTGGTGGCCTCTCTCTGAATTGTCTTGACTGTGTCTACATCCTTTTGGCAGTAAGGCCTGCAGAAGTGGACACATGATGGAGATAAGGTCTTGCCAACAAGGTGTATAGAGGCCTTATAATCTGCCCATCAATCATTTGTGCACAAAAACTAGCATAAAAGGCCTAAAGGGCCATGTCAGGGGAAGACATTTATTGAAAACTATATATCGTAGGTGCTCATGCTTCTCTGAAAATGATGGGCACGTGTTTTATAAAACATTGCTGGGCCAAAACGAAAGATCCCTGCAAGCCCCAAAGGGAGGAAGGGAAGAAGCAAACGCCAGGGTAGGTCACCAGGACTACGCACAGGCTGCTATTTAAGCAGGATCCTTCTCAGCTTGAGCCTAAGGAATTTACAAAGCTTACAATCACACACGACGTGTACCAACCACGAGCGAAATTACATAGCAGGCAGCTGTCAGGGATCAGAACTGAAACTGCATGAGCAACAATGCTAATCCCAGCAACAATGCAAATATGTTTTGTTTCAGTACAGTAACTGCCAAAGATGTAGAGTGGGTTGTTTTATATTTTTAGGGCACGGTGAGCTGGATCCTTAGTCTTTCTGCCCCAGGGAATGTTTTATTGTTTGCTTCCAATCACTGCTTCCTCACTGTGTAATATAAGACGGATGCCTCCCTGCGGGAAGTAAAAACTTGATCAGAGCACTGCCGGTACTGCCACCTAAACAAATTTATGTTCCAGGAGCTGCTGAGGTTGGCTCTGTCATAATGGAAATGTATAATTAATGCCTTCGCTTTAACCTGCTCTGGAAACGGAGCCACCTAAATCCCGCTCTCAGGGAGGTGCCCATTGGTTCATAGCTTGCAACGCTTGATGACTAGCAACAGAGTCTTCATGAAAAAAAAAAAAAGAATAAATAATAATAATAATAATAATAATTAGCTCCTTGATGGTTTTGCTGGTGACTCAGTCTCAGCTTTGTAACACTTAACAACAAATGAACTCCGGTTCACAAAAAAAAGCTTCACTTCCCAAAATAAATAAAAAGAAATGCCGGCATGAAAGCTGCAAAGTCTTTAAGCACACAGGTGAAATCCTATTTCTCTTTGAGAATTGTCTGCGGCTATTATTTTATTTGTTTCCTGCTGAGGTTCAATCATGTGTTAATTTCAGCACACTATACTAGGGCTGTGTGGCAGAGTACAATGTCTCCATCTAATGCTCATTATTTGAGGTCCACAGCCGGGGATACACTACCTCGATTATTGCCGTAATTGCATCCATTATACCCTAAGAGAAGCAACCAAGTTATTGTGTGTTAACAGGCTAGACATGATATGAATATCGACTGCAATACTAGGATGCCGTCTCTCTACTGAGAGCAAGCACAGTTCACTGCTAAAAACCTGCTGGGTAGGAGAAGACAGTGCAGAAGGCAATAAAAGCTGCAATAGGGTGGAAGCACCGGATCAAATGGAAAAAGAAAACAAAAAAGCATGAACTTGGAAAGGTTGAGCAGTGGTCACAAGCTTGAGAACTCCAATGTAATGCACCAAACATCACAGAAACTAAAAGGAGCCGGTGCATGATGAGGTGAACTTCATCGAACCTGAGCGAGGGTCTGGTGAGGTGATAAAGGACTCCAAACAGTAAGACAAAAGATTCTGAATTCTGGTAGGTGAATAAGGAGAAGCATAGTCAGAAGGAATAAGGATGTGATAAGGTCCATATACAAGTCATCTCCTTATGAATATAGACAGGGAAGAGGCTGTCGATGGGAAGGCAACCGAAATGTTGCAAAGCCTACAGGAAAGAAGAGAGAAGGGGTATACAAAAGGCACATTCAAATACCTCAAAGATATATATTGTGGGCAGAGGCAGGCATTTTTCAGTGAAATGGAAGTTCTATAACAGTGATATGAGCCTGACAGAGAGTAGACCCAAAAAAAGAATGGATGCATGATGGCTTCATGGATGCATGATGGCTTCATGCATCCATGATGGCTTCATGCATCCAGTTCCCTATCAAGATAGGGAACTGGATGCATGAAGCCATCACCCAGTGGAGGCAGTGAGGTAAAGATGGTATGAGAATTTCAAATCAAACATGAGAAAAACTGAGAGATGCTTAGCTGCAGGGAAATGAGGGCAAAGTCAGCTCAAGAAGGTCCTGCAAAAGGAAAGGAAGGAATGTGGCCAGAGTAAAAGGAGGCCAGCTCAGTGGCTTATCTAGAAGGGGCTAGCGTAAGATACGCGCGTACCCCCCGAAAACCTACCCCAAACCCCCCCCCTGCGCGCGCCAAGCCTATTTTGCATAGGCTCGGTGGCGCGTGCAAGCCCCGGGACGCACGTAAGTCCCGGGGCTTGCAAAAAGGGGCGGTCGGGGGTGTGTCCAGGGGGCACGGTTTGGGATTGGGGGCGTGTCCGGGGGCGTGTGGGCGGTCCGGGGGCATGGCCGAGTGCCCTGACACAGCGGCCTGTGTCAGGGCCTGCCGCGCCGGCGCGCGTAAGTTACTACTGCCCGGAGGCAGTAGTAACTTTTCCGATAAAGGTGGGGGGGGGGGGGGTCGAGGGCCGGGGGAGTGGGTTAGGTAGGGGAAGGGAAGGGAAGGTGCGGGGGGGCCTCGGAGGGAACGGGCAGCGCGCACAGGGCTCAGCGCGTGCAAGTTGCACAAATGTGCACCCCCTTGCGCACGCCGACCCCGGATTTTATAAGATATGCGCAGCTACACGCGTATCTTATAAAATCCAGCGTACATTTGTTTGCGCCTGGTGCGGGAACAAAAGTACGCGCGTGCATAAATTTATAAAATCTACCCCTTTGAGCCTAACTTTCAAACCTATTTGTAATACTGCATTTGGTGCATAAGTGGATGCCCAGAGATTTGTTCTAGTATCTTATAAACTGTTCAGCTCCCACATAGCTTCTGCTTCCTTTCTCATCATCCTTTGATACCTTGGCTGACAAATTGTCAAACTGTTTTCTAAGATAAAATCTTGGCTCTTTCAAAATAATCCAAAACTCAATTTAAGCAACACTGAGACTGTAGTGCTCTCCTGTAAGGAGCAATGTAACATCCCCAATCAAATCCTGCTCCTGGGACTTAGGGTTCAAAATCATCGAGTCCTCAGATTCAATCGGTTGTCCATACTTGCTTTGTCAGATTACACTTATTATGCTCATTAAAACCTTTTTTTGTATAGTATGGACATTCAGATTGCCATGCAAGCTTTTGATCTCAATTCATTAGATTACTGTAACTGTCTTTATATGGATCTTCAGAAATCCTCACCAGTTAATAACGGAAAACTCTGTGGCTCATCTTATTTCTGGTTATTCTAGATGTGACCACATTACTGGTAAAACTACATTGGCTCCCAGTTCCCTGGTGAATTAAATTCAAAATCCTAACAGTTTTCAAATCGATTCATAGGTCATTGCCTCCCTCTTTCCCAGTGTGCCCATTTTGATATTCCTCTAGACACCTTCTGGTTGTATCCACACACAAGCAAGCCCAGTTAAGTGATTCTTGTGAAAGAATGGTTCAAGCGGTGGGTTCAGCTTTATGGAGTGATCTTCCCGAATACCTGAAGTTAGAAAATGACCACTTGCATTTCAGGAAATTATTAAACGTCTTTCTTTATCCTTTGCTTTTGACCTGCCTTCGGGTAGTCATAGCTAATTTCCTTTGCCCCTCGGGTTGGAGACAAGCCTAACGCACTATGCAGATATTCTGGGGAGACTGATTGTGACTTGTCTTGATTGTCTGTTCAGATTCAATTCTGTCATGTTATGTTATTTCTTTTATGCATGTTGTATTGTTACTCACTGAGAATTTTGGATCAGCGGTAGTGGCATAGCGAGGGGGGGCCGGGGGGGGGGGGGGGCAAGGCCCTCAGGCACCAGGGTGTAGGGGGCACCTGGGGGCAAGAAAGGAGGAGGCCCACGGCTGCCAGGGGAGCCCATCCCGCCTGGCAGCAGAAGAGGAAGAGGCCAGCGGGCCGCCTAGAGCACGACTGCTGTTGTCATCTTATTCAGCCGTCAGGTATCAAACTGTGACCTTCTCCACCACAGTGTCTCTTTCGGCAGGACAACCGTGAAACCGGAAGCCACAGCTACAGTTGTGCCATGAGGAGATCCCCCTGATGCAGTACTAGGAAACACGGACCCGTGTCAGGGAGTTTACATTGCATTTGGACTAAGTTAAATTTAGTATGCAAAATAAAAAAAAAGTTGAAAAAAGTTAAAAAATGTGTTTACCTCTGGCTGATGATTAGATATAAGGCAAAAGAAGGTAAATATTGTACCAGAAGTGCCTATTATGGCGTAGATTTTAAAAGGAGTTCTCACTCATCCATGTGCGTGAGGTTCTCGGCATGTGCACATGGATGTGCCGATTTTATAACATGCGTGTGCTGGCATGCATGTTATAAAATCCATTGGCCGTGCTCACCTGCACGCCGGATTTTGAAATCCACTCGCACATGTGTAGGCAGCACATGCAGGGGGATGAATTTTAGTAAATTACGCGCGGCGACGCAACCGGGCCTTCCTCAGCTCCCTCCCAGTCCGCTCCAATTAAAGAGCGGACTGGGAGGGAACTTTCCTATCCTTAATCATACTCTTCCTACCTCTTCCCCGCTCCAGCCCGATCCCTGAATCTTTCCTATCTATCCTTTTTTTTTTTGTTGTTGTTGTTGTTTCAGAACTTACTTCAGGCCCAGAGCTGAAGCACTGTAAGTTGCGAGAGTCGGCAGCCGGCCGGCCCACAAGTCATCAGGTCAACGCAAAATGGCTCTGTCCCGGCCTGACCCCACCCCATCCCTCCAGCCCACCCCTTCGGAGAGGCACTCGTGTGCGTATAGAGCGTTACGCATGTGGCTCGGCCTTGCGCGTGGTGCAACTTTTGCGCACGCGGTCCTTTGAAAATCTGGGCCTAAGATGACCCTATAGATAGAGTGTGTAAGGTTTCTTATTGGGATGGATCTTGTTTAGCGCTATACTCATATCTTTCCTGTTTTGCACCCATTGTTGTATCATTTTTCTGTGTGGGTGAGTGCATGTTCTGTGATTCAGCATGTGTGTGTGTGCATATGAGAGAGAGGAGAAGACTCTGGGCAACACTTCCTCTCTTCTGCCCTACTAATCCACAACAAAGGATCCCAGGTATGGACAGCAAAGGTTTCATCCTTTTTTTTTTTTTTTTTAAGTTGCAAGTACTGGGTGGTGTATGTGACTGCTGTTTTGAAATAATTTATTGGTCTTTGGACATTTTATATGAGTATTATTTTTATATTGGATGCTATTCTTTTTGTCTGCTTTTTTGAAATATTCTTTTTACTAGTGTGGTTTTATTAGTATGGATGATTTATATTTCCTGATTTTAATATTTGTGTTTTATGAAGAATTGTAATATTTCTGTGTTTCCAATGTTGCACTGCATATATAGTCTGGCCTGTTATGGTTTACGGTTCAGTTTTTGTCTGCACGTTTGTAATACTACTTTATGGTCACTTTATTCTGTATTTGGTGAGGGTCTTTCTGTGCTCTGCATGTGTAATTGAGATTATAGATTCTGCTAATGTGTAACGTCTATGTAGGGATCTATAGAAGCTTGGTTTGTTCAGTTTTCCTAATTGGAGGTGTACTGGTGTTTTAGGGCCTGGTGTAATCTTTGCAGGATCACCTTTTCATAGGGTTATAACTGTTTGAGGGCTGGCGGTTAGTTCTGTTTTGGAATGGGAGGTTTATTATATTGTAATTATAATTTAGCTTCCTCATGGCTTTCTGAAGACCAAGCTCACACCCAACATGCGTTACAATAGTGTCAATACCATATGTGTTACAGGGGTTTTCCTAGCTTTAATGCAGGGTTTTCTGAATGACACCACAGCAGAGCATGTAAATATAATATACATGCTGCTGTGATAGTTTTACTTCAAAAGACTGTACTTTCAGTGTGTTTTTTTCATATAAAATCTTTTATTATAAATGCCTAATTTGAAATTGTATGTGGAGAGGGCTGTGATAGGGTGGAAGGCTGGGCACAAACCTGTAAGATTCACTTAGGATGCCTGATACCCTGATTAGTAAAAGAATACAAATGAAATATAAAACAACAAAACAAAAACAGAACAAAACAAAAACAGAACGAGGAGGGACCAGCCCAGAAATTGTTTGCACAGGGCTGAAGAAAAGTTAGCACTGGGCCGGCAGGGCAGCTCCCTGTGGTGATGCACTGGCGGGGTTCCCACCCCTGCCCAGTGAAGAGACCACATGCGGTGGTGCCATGTGGTGATGCGCTGGCGGGGTTCCCACCCCTGCCCAGTGAAGAGACCCCATACTATGGTGCCATATGGTGATGCGCTGGCGGGGTTCCCTTCCCTGCCCAGTGAAGAGACCCCATACTGTGGTACCATGTGGTGATGCGCTGGCGGGGTTCCCATCCCTGCCCAGTGAAGAGACCCCATGCAGTGGTGCCATATGGTGATGCGCTGGCGGGGTTCCCATCCCTGCCCAGTGAAGAGACCCCATGCAGTGGTGCCATGTGGTGATGCGCTGGCGGGGTTCCCACCCCTGCCCAGTGAAGAGACCCCATACTGTGGTGCCATATGGTGATGCACTGGCGGGGTTCCCACCCCTGCCCAGTGAAGAGACCACATGCGGTGGTGCCATGTGGTGATGCGCTGGCGGGGTTCCCACCCCTGCCCAGTGAAGAGACCCCATGCGGTGGTGCCATGTGGTGATGCGCTGGCAGGGGTTCCCATCCCTGCCCAGTGAAGAGACCCCATACTGTGGTGCCATGTGGTGATGCGCTGGCGGGGTTCCCATCCCTGCCCAGTGAAGAGACCCCATACTGTGGTGCCATATGGTGATGCACTGGCGGGGTTCCCACCCCTGCCCAGTGAAGAGACCACATGCGGTGGTGCCATGTGGTGATGCGCTGGCGGGGTTCCCACCCCTGCCCAGTGAAGAGACCCCATGCGGTGGTGCCATGTGGTGATGCGCTGGCGGGGTTCCCATCCCTGCCCAGTGAAGAGACCCCATACTGTGGTGCCATGTGGTGATGCGCTGGCGGGGTTCCCATCCCTGCCCAGTGAAGAGACCCCATGCAGTGGTGCCATGTGGTGATGCGCTGGCAGGGGTTCCCATCCCTGCCCAGTGAAGAGACCCCATGCAGTGGTGCCATGTGGTGATGCGCTGGCGGGGTTCCCTTCCCTGCCCAGTGAAGAGACCCCATACTGTGGTGCCATATGGTGATGCGCTGGCGGGGTTCCCATCCCTGCCCAGTGAAGAGACCCCATGCAGTGGTGCCATGTGGTGATGCGCTGGCGGGGTTCCCACCCCTGCCCAGTGAAGAGACCCATGCAGTGGTGCCATATGGTGATGTGCTGGCGGGGTTCCCTTCCCTGCCCAGTGAAGAGACCCCATACTGTGGTGCCATATGGTGATGCGCTGGCGGGGTTCCCATCCCTGCCCAGTGAAGAGACCCCATGCAGTGGTGCCATGTGGTGATGCGCTGGCGGGGTTCCCACCCCTGCCCAGTGAAGAGACCCCATACTGTGGTGCCATATGGTGATGCGCTGGCGGGGTTCCCATCCCTGCCCAGTGAAGAGACCCCATGCAGTGGTGCCATGTGGTGATGCGCTGGCGGGGTTCCCATCCCTGCCCAGTGAAGAGACCCCATGCAGTGGTGCCATGTGGTGATGCGCTGGCGGGGTTCCCATCCCTGCCCAGTGAAGAGACCCCATGCAGTGGTGCCATGTGGTGATGCGCTGGCGGGGTTCCCACCCCTGCCCAGTGAAGAGACCCCATGCAGTGGTGCCATGTGGTGATGCGCTGGCGGGGTTCCCATCCCTGCCCAGTGAAGAGACCCCATGCAGTGGTGCCATGTGGTGATGCGCTGGCGGGGTTCCCATCCCTGCCCAGTGAAGAGACCCCATGCAGTGGTGCCATGTGGTGATGCGCTGGCGGGGTTCCCACCCCTGCCCAGTGAAGAGACCCCATGCAGTGGTGCCATGTGGTGATGCGCTGGCGGGGTTCCCACCCCTGCCCAGTGAAGAGACCCCATGCAGTGGTGCCATGTGGTGATGCGCTGGCGGGGTTCCCATCCCTGCCCAGTGAAGAGACCCCATGCAGTGGTGCCATGTGGTGATGCGCTGGCGGGGTTCCCATCCCTGCCCAGTGAAGAGACCCCATGCAGTGGTGCCATGTGGTGATGCGCTGGCGGGGTTCCCACCCCTGCCCAGTGAAGAGACCCCATACTGTGGTGCCATGTGGTGATGCGCTGGCAGGGGTTCCCTTCCCTGCCCAGTGAAGAGACCCCATGCAGTGGTGCCATGTGGTGATGCGCTGGCGGGGTTCCCACCCCTGCCCAGTGAAGAGACCCCATGCAGTGGTGCCATGTGGTGATGCGCTGGCGGGGTTCCCATCCCTGCCCAGTGAAGAGACCCCATGCAGTGGTGCCATGTGGTGATGCGCTGGCGGGGTTCCCACCCCTGCCCAGTGAAGAGACCCCATGCAGTGGTGCCATGTGGTGATGCGCTGGCGGGGTTCCCATCCCTGCCCAGTGAAGAGACCCCATGCAGTGGTGCCATGTGGTGATGCACTGGCGGGGTTCCCACCCCTGCCCAGTGAAGAGACCCCATGCAGTGGTGCCATGTGGTGATGCGCTGGCGGGGTTCCCACCCCTGCCCAGTGAAGAGACCCCATACTGTGGTGCCATTTGGTGATGCGCTGGCAGGGGTTCCCTTCCCTGCCCAGTGAAGAGACCCCATACTGTGGTGCCATGTGGTGATGCGCTGGCGGGGTTCCCACCCCTGCCCAGTGAAGAGACCCCATGCGGTGGTGCCATGTGGTGATGCACTGGCGGGGTTCCCACCCCTGCCCAGTGAAGAGACCCCATACTGTGGTGCCATGTGGTGATGCGCTGGCAGGGGTTCCCTTCCCTGCCCAGTGAAGAGACCCCATACTGTGGTGCCATATGGTGATGCGCTGGCGGGGTTCCCATCCCTGCCCAGTGAAGAGACCCCATGCAGTGGTGCCATGTGGTGATGCGCTGGCGGGGTTCCCACCCCTGCCCAGTGAAGAGACCCCATACTGTGGTGCCATATGGTGATGCGCTGGCGGGGTTCCCATCCCTGCCCAGTGAAGAGACCCCATGCAGTGGTGCCATGTGGTGATGCGCTGGCGGGGTTCCCATCCCTGCCCAGTGAAGAGACCCCATGCAGTGGTGCCATGTGGTGATGCGCTGGCGGGGTTCCCATCCCTGCCCAGTGAAGAGACCCCATGCAGTGGTGCCAAGTGGTGATGCGCTGGCGGGGTTCCCACCCCTGCCCAGTGAAGAGACCCCATGCAGTGGTGCCATGTGGTGATGCGCTGGCGGGGTTCCCATCCCTGCCCAGTGAAGAGACCCCATGCAGTGGTGCCATGTGGTGATGCGCTGGCGGGGTTCCCATCCCTGCCCAGTGAAGAGACCCCATGCAGTGGTGCCATGTGGTGATGCGCTGGCGGGGTTCCCACCCCTGCCCAGTGAAGAGACCCCATACTGTGGTGCCATGTGGTGATGCGCTGGCAGGGGTTCCCTTCCCTGCCCAGTGAAGAGACCCCATACTGTGGTGCCATGTGGTGATGCGCTGGCGGGGTTCCCACCCCTGCCCAGTGAAGAGACCCCATACTGTGGTGCCATATGGTGATGCACTGGCGGGGTTCCCATCCCTGCCCAGTGAAGAGACCCCATGCGGTGGTGCCATGTGGTGATGCACTGGCGGGGTTCCCACCCCTGCCCAGTGAAGAGACCCCATACTGTGGTGCCATGTGGTGATGCGCTGGCAGGGGTTCCCACCCCTGCCCAGTGAAGAGACCCCATACTGTGGTGCCATATGGTGATGCACTGGCGGGGTTCCCATCCCTGCCCAGTGAAGAGACCCCATGCAGTGGTGCCATGTGGTGATGCGCTGGCGGGGTTCCCACCCCTGCCCAGGGAAGAGACCCCATGCAGTGGTGCCATGTGGTGATGCGCTGGCGGGGTTCCCATCCCTGCCCAGTGAAGAGACCCCATGCAGTGGTGCCATGTGGTGATGCGCTGGCGGGGTTCCCACCCCTGCCCAGTGAAGAGACCCCATGCAGTGGTGCCATGTGGTGATGCGCTGGCGGGGTTCCCATCCCTGCCCAGTGAAGAGACCCCATGCAGTGGTGCCATGTGGTGATGCGCTGGCGGGGTTCCCACCCCTGCCCAGTGAAGAGACCCCATGCAGTGGTGCCATGTGGTGATGCGCTGGCGGGGTTCCCACCCCTGCCCAGTGAAGAGACCCCATACTGTGGTGCCATGTGGTGATGCGCTGGCAGGGGTTCCCTTCCCTGCCCAGTGAAGAGACCCCATACTGTGGTGCCATGTGGTGATGCGCTGGCGGGGTTCCCACCCCTGCCCAGTGAAGAGACCCCATGCGGTGGTGCCATGTGGTGATGCACTGGCGGGGTTCCCACCCCTGCCCAGTGAAGAGACCCCATACTGTGGTGCCATGTGGTGATGCGCTGGCAGGGGTTCCCACCCCTGCCCAGTGAAGAGACCCCATACTGTGGTGCCATATGGTGATGCACTGGCGGGGTTCCCATCCCTGCCCAGTGAAGAGACCCATGCGGTGGTGCCATGTGGTGATGCGCTGGCGGGGTTCCCATCCCTGCCCAGTGAAGAGACCCCATACTGTGGTGCCATGTGGTGATGCACTGGCGGGGTTGCCATCCCATGTATATATACAACATATACACATAATAACCTTAATTTATACATGGAGACAGGTGTTTTGTAAAGTATGAGCATATACTGTTTTCAAAATACCTACCTTCCTGGGAAACCACCAGCCCGCCAATTTCTCCACCAGGTCACCCAATCCACCTCAGTTCACCTAGATCCGCCAGCATTTCACCCTGTGCTCTTTTCAGTTCACTCAGGCCATCCACCCAAAAGCTACACACAACAGACAAGTCCTATTTCACTTGTGCTAGTCAGTTAGCACGCAGGTGTAAAATTGTATGAGTAAGTTTGATAACTTATACGCATATATCTCTTATAAAACAACAACATCCATGCATACTTTTTGACTCCCATCCTGAAACAACCCTCCACTGTATCTTTTTTCACTGATAAAATGTGTGCACAAAATCAAAATTAAGCAATCAGGAGTAGATTTTAAAAGAAGTGCGCGTGCATCCATGTGCGCATGCTTCCCGGCGCGCGCACATGGACGGGGCAATTTTATAATCCATGCGCGTATGTGCGGGCGGAGTGCGCAAAGGGGGAAGGATTTATGCAAACTTCGCACGGCGATGCATCCCAGCCTTTCCCGGTTCTCTCCCAGTCCACTCTAATTAAGGAGCGGACTGGAAGGGAACTTCCCTACCCCCAACCTTCCCCTTCCCTTCCCTTCCCTTCTCCTCCCCAACCCCTAAATCCTATCTTTTTGTCTTTTTTTTTTCTGTTTTCCAGCTTACTTCAGGGCCCGACCTGAAGTAAGCTGCGTGCATTAGTAGCCGGCCGACGCGTGAGGCTCCGGGACAGCGATCAATGGCGCTGTCTGGGTCTGTCCCGCCCCTCCCTACCCAGAACACGCCCCCCCCGGCCCTCCCCTTACAGGAAGGCCGGCACTTATGTGCGTACCGGCCTTTATGTGTGTGGCCGGGCCTTTTGGAAAATAGTCTCAGTGCAAGCAAGGCCCGGGCAAGCGCGTGAAGGCCGGATTTTATTCACAGGGCCTATTTAAAATCTACAGGTATGGGATATCTTTCTGCTTGGGACCCCCTTAGAAAATATACTCATTTATCTGCCATCATATGAAACTTAAAGTAAGATGCAACCCATTTGGGTGCCTGATATCCTATCACAAAGCTTAGCTTTCTTTACTGGGAAAGCCAGAACCAGGCAGTCAGACTGAAGAAAGATGTTTGCGGATACGTCAACCATGCAAACAGCCACTCCACATGGTCCCGTTGCCAAAGATGTTTGTGCCCCAAAGATTTTTCAACATACCTGAGCAAAACCACAGGCTAGGAACCATACCATTGTGTTAATACAGACTCAACGTACTGCTTGCTACGTGAAGGAGAGTGACATCGGTTAATTACAATATGGAAGTAGCTGTGTAATGTCGAGTGCATTCCAAACTCCTTTCTACATGACACCTCAGCAATGGAGGAACCTTTAGTATGTCACTAGATTTGTCACTCCATCAAAAACCATGGAGACAGAGACATTACCAGCAAAATAAGCTCTCCGAGCCCCTCTGTTCTGCTCATTTTCCTCTCTCTCTCTCTAGACAAACCGTAGACCCTGTAGCATTTTGCATTTTGTTCTCACTTCCCCACTGTGCAGGAGCCTCCGGAGTTACAAATCTGAGTCACTGTTCAGGAGGAATCTGAAATGAGGTTTTATTTCTGTGTAGTCTTGTTGGAGTTCCTACATGAAGCTCAGTTGGGAGAACAGGCAAATGGCATTATACTTTTAGGCAAAGCATTTTTTTCACCAAAGAGTTAAAGGGCCTTGCTTATGAGCTCTGCCAGACACCTGCTGTCAAGTCTCAGATTCTCCCTCTTGCTCAAATGGACTTCCACTCTGGCACCCAAATGCATCTGAACTGGTTCAGCTGAGCTCGCCCGTCCGTAATGATTAAATCTGGAGACATTTCTATCTAATGCACTCTGCAGACTGAAGAGGAATTCTCCCTCCTCTCACACATCACTGCAGGCAGACTGTGCTTAAGAATCCCTTGGAGGTCTCTGTAATGTTGTAAACAGATCTCCCTGCATTAACCTCCCTCACTTACAGCTATTTTTAATCATCTCTTTACTTTTAAGGCTCCAGGGGCATAATTTAATTGTTATTGTTGTATTTTCCAACCTGCTAGCTGCAAGTCCCAAGCAGGAAACTGATGTCGGGCTCTGCCGATACGTAAGGGCATCCCTGGCATGATGCACACTTCCGAAGTAAGGAAAACAGCAGATGACGGCTTCATTTGCAGCTCTGCGAGGCTGAACATGTTTTTGTTGGTTTTTTTTTTTTACCCCACTCCCTACGCTGCAAACAAACAAATGAAAAAAGTATAAAAGGGGGAAGGTGCAAATCTATTGCCATACTGCAGAATATTTTGTCACCAGGGCCTCTTGCCCTGGCTGAATGAGTGGTTCTGTGTGCCAACTCCTTCCTGTGAGTGTCTGTCCACCACCTTAGCCTGCAGCAAAGATCTGTATGGAGACAAGCTTCTCTAATCATCCCCATCTCTGTATTCCATGCATACTGCACCCTACTTCAGTCTGGGCTCTTCTGGCACATGAGCCTTTATCTAGCATGACTATTAGTGAGACAAGTTTCCAATCATGCCCGTAGCTTTAAAAATAGTCCCTTCTATAGGAACCCCCTCATCTCTTGCACAAACAGTTTCTGAAAAAGCAATGAACCACAAACAAGTAGATGATGTTTGTCCATATGCTTAATTTTGCATATATACTAGATACAATCGTACATAATTCTTATCCTGTAAGCACCCCCTCCTCCTTTTGCCCTTCCCTCCAGTTAGAATTTGTTTAACTTAACTTTTAAAATTTGTTAGAATTTGTTTAACCTATTTTCTCTCTAACAGCCTAGTTCTACATTCCCTGTTATAATGTAACTTTTGTTGTTGTTTGCTTTGTTACCCCTTGTTTACTGTAAACCAGTACGATAAGACCTGGTCTTGAGCATCGGTATATTAAAAGAATATAAATAAATAAATAAATATATATATATATATATATATATATATATATATATATATATATATATATATATACACACACACACAATATAATATTGACTTTTTTGCTTATCTAAAGTAAGGGGAACCATACCTTTTTCTTACTCTGTAACTAGCAAGGTTTAAGGATGCTGCCAAAGGATTAAAACAAAAAGCATGCCTTGCACTGACTGCTTCCTTCCTGTAAAATTTTTAAGAAAAACCAGGGTAGAAAAAGCAACCCTTCAATGAGTTCTGCAAGCTTTATTTATTAAAGCGAGAGCCATGCTTAAAGGGAAATATAGACCACGAAGTACATTTTGTGTCCATATTGATCTATAATAGGCCAATTCACTGAACAAACACAGTAATCATACAATATGCACGACTGAATATCTTGTCAGAGATCCAAAGATAGTAGTCCTACTGTACAATTTATGTTACAGCTTTGGGAGGCAGAATACATCGTGGTAGGAAGCCTAGTACATTTATCATTTATGCCTTTGGAGAGGATGGAACCGTGCACTTTCTTCTGAGGGTTCTACTTGAATTGCCTTGCAATAAATGTGTTGCACTGTACCCTATCCTTCAAAGTTAGGTGGTAGTGGAGCAGGCTCGTGCTGCGTACTGCACTGCAGAGTGCTATCTTTTTACTTTTCACTCACTGATAGTTTATGCCCTCTCTCTAATGTCCTTTTCCCTACATTATTTTGTGTATATTTTCTATGTTTCCACAATATATATAGGGTATAGTGCAACACATTTATTGCAATGTAGCTCAAGTGGAACCCTCTTAAGGAAGTGCACAGTTCCAAGCTCTCCAAAGGCATTCATGATTTTATATAGATAGATAGACAGAATTAAAGGGTCTTCACAGAGCATTGCTCGTAGGGGATAATACTACTGGCAAAAGTTCATAGACTATTCCATCATATTGCCAGTAGAGTTGATGTCGTGGAAAAAAAAAAGAAAAGACTGTTTTCCTGAGCACTGGTTGTTAAGAATACCTGTACCTCCTCCTGCTGCTGCTGCCTTGGAAACATGGTCTGTCTTCCTTACATCTCTTCTTCGTGTTTTCTACTCTGGGCACTAGGGAGCTGAGAGAAGCTTTATGGTTGGCAGTCAGTGGTACAGTAAGAGAGCTAAGGGAGTTCTGCTTCCCTAAGAGATAAGAAAGATCCAGTTTTTGCCTGTATATAATTTAGCATCAAAAAATGCATGCATGAATGGCTTTTTATACAAGGCTCAATTCTCCCAAATCTGTTTGGCATCTAGAGGGTGAACATTAAAAAAAACAACAACAAATAAACAAAAAGAAAACAAATAACTATGAGAGAAGGCCATAAAAAAAGATAATATTAATCATGACAGAGTAGTCAAAGGATCCATCATAGACATGTAATTAACACCCTCTGCTCCACCTTAAAGGCATATTCCACAAACACCCATTCACTCAAAAACAATCATGCCATTTATTTGCCGCTGGAAGCCCTTAGACCTGACTTGTTTACTCCTAGTATAGACTGACATACATCCAGTCCAATGCCCTGTGACAGTTGGTCCATTCCTTTTACTGCATATAGCAGAAATTTTGGCATATAGAACATTTCATTATGCTTAAACATAACAAACAAGAACATACAAAATATTTAACAACTTCCTATAATTGTATCTACTGACCAATGTTTCCCATGCAAAAGCAGTTTTTAAAGGACCAATAATATCTACAGGGGTGGCAGGGTATAAGCAGCTGAGGGAGGCTGGATACTTGTGCCTATGAGTTGGCAGGGTCCATATGGTTGAGGGGGTGGTAGATTGTGTGGCTGGGGGGCACTGGCAGTGTGAAGGGAGGGGTATGTGTATCTAGAGGTTGGTTGAGAGTGCACTCAGGGGCATGTGTTTATGATTTTGGGAGTAGCAGGGGTAAATGTATGGCTGAGAGGGTGGGAGTGTATGTGGCTAGGAGGTGGCTAGTATATGACTGAATGGATCCCTCTCCAATGCATTTCCTGTTGAGTCGGAGGTGGATCCTTGGGCCAAGGTAGGGTTGACGAAACCAGTAGGTATGGACCTACAGGTCCCCACTGTCGACAGGCGAAGTGGGCTGATGGACAGAGGCCAGCTGGTACTTCACAAATATCAGCCCTCATTGTCCACGGGTTGAGCCTTTGGGTACCGGGGCTGACTGGACTTAGGTGGGCTTCCGTATGTCATCGTCGATGGAGTGATCGAGGTCAGCCCAGAGACAGCATAGGGAGATGATACAGTCTAGTACTGGACGAGGTAATGTCCCGGAGACCCGGGCGCCAAAGGAAAAAAGTCAGATAGGGGGCACCCTAGCAAGAGCAGGCCAAAGCCTGAATAGGCCAAGTCCTGGTCGTAGGCTGAAGAGGCGTCGTAGAGCAAGCTTGAGTAAGGGCTGGCGGCAATCTGGAAGTAGTGGCAAGCAAGGCTGAAGTCTGATCACGGAGATAGACAAACGTAGTCAGGCAAAGCAGAGGTCTGGGTCTGGAGAGAGGCAACGAAGTAGTCAGGCAATGTAAAGGTCAAGGTCTGGAGAGAAGCAACGGAGTAGTCAGGCAATGCAGAGGTCTGGGTCTGGAGAGAGACAATGGAGTAGTCAGGCAATGCAGAGGTCCAGATCTGGAGAGAGGCAACGAAGTAGTCAGGCAATGCAGAGGTCTGGATCTGGAGAGAGGCATCAGAGTAGTCAGGCAATGAAGAAGTCTGGATCTGGAAGGCAATGGCATGGTCAGGCAAAGCAGAGGTCTGGGCTTGGAGAGAGTCAACAGCGTGGTCAGGCAAAACAGGGTCAAAGTCCGTGTAGGCAATCCGAGGAGGAGTCGAAGAGCAGGAATGCAGGAACAAGGAAATCAGGGACAATGGTCGAGGAACAGGAACACAGGAATGAGATTAATCTCTCAGGAGGCAATGAATACTCGACCAGTGAGGAGACCTGTTGCAAAGGCAAAGCTAGGGAATGGAGCCTCCACTTAAATACTAAAGCTCCGCTGATGTCATCATCCAGGGCCGTGGCTTGGTTCCCGCCACGGGTCCTACTTAAAGTTCAGTGCTGCATGCGTGCATATGCCTAGGGAGCAGCGCGGCGCCGAGTAGCACGTCTCTCCACAGGCCACGCGGAGAGGTCTGACGTGGAGCAGTGGAAGTGGTAGCTGGAGACACCAGGGTCTGTAGCTGAGCTGGAGGCACCAGGGATGGCTCGAGGACGGAGCTGGAAGCCTACAGCCGCCAGAGACGAGGGACCAGGAGTTGGAGTTACTGAAGAGAGGTGAGGGGCCATGCCGCGGGTCCGCCATGGATGGCACATGTAACTGTACTCCCCCTTTAAGCCCCCCTGGAGGTCTGTGTTTACCCGGATGGGCCTGATGAAATTGTAGGAGGAGGGTTTTATCCAAGATGTTTTGAGCTGGTTCCCACAAATTTTCTTTGGGCCATAACCCTCCCAGGAAAGGAGGTATTCCTACAGGCGGCCCCTAAGGTGGATGTCGAGGACTTCATGTACCTTGGAAGTCGTATCAACAACAATGGAGGTGGTTCAGGAGCCTTTCATGAAGGCCAAGAAAGGACCACTGGTTTTAGAAGAGATACATGAAACATATTGTGTATTCCCAGCATAGGTGGCAGCGAAAGCTGGTATGTGGCTGCTCCAATGTGTCGAGTGACTAAAAAAGGTCCAATGTACCTTAGTGAAAACCTTTAAGAGGGTATCTTGAGTCAGATATACTGAGTGCTCAACTAGACTTTCTGGCCAGGAAAGAATTCAGAAGCCAAGTGTCGGTGATTGTCATCCGATCTCTTGGCCTGTGAAGCTGCTTGGCATAAGCGAAGGTTCGTCTGTTCTCATAATGCCTTGAGAGCATCAGCAGTGGCCTGCGCAGCAGGGGAAGGTACTGATAATGATATGGGCAATGGTGGTCGCGGTTGCTTCCCAAAGATGATGGAAAATGGTGACGTACCTGTAACAGTGGCGATATGGAAGTTGTGAGAAAACTCCGCCCAAGGAAGGAGTTCTGACCAATTTTCTTTGCAGTCATTTATGTAGGTGCAGAGAAAATCCTTTAAGGAGCAATTCATATGTTCAGCTTGTCCATTGGCTTGAGGGTGGTAAGCTGTTGTCAGACTGATGTTAATGCCGAATTTACGACAAAGGGCGCACCAATATCTAGCAACAAATTGTAGACCTCTATCAGAGACAATTTCCTTGGCTAGGCCATGTAATCTGAAGATGTGATGAAAGAACAGGCATGCCAACTCAGGAGCAGATGATAGGCCCAGTAGAGAGACAAAATGGACCATCTTTGAGAATCGATCTACCTTTACCCATATAGCAGTATGGCCCTTAGATGGAGGCAAGTCCACGATGAAATCCATAGATAGGTGGGTCCATGGTTCCTCGGGAGATAGAAGTGGTTGAAGTAAACCCCAAGGTCGGCCAACCGGGGTTTTTTGTTGAACACAAGTGTTACAGGATTCAACGATTGCTTTAGCATCAGAGAACATAGTGGGCCACCAGAAGAACCGCTGGAGCAGCGTCAAGGTTCGTGCTCATCCTGGGTGACCAGCAAACTTCAAGTCATGTGTCCACCAGAGGACTCTTTCTGGAAGTCGACGGGGCACAACAGTCTTCCCAGTAGGGACTGGGTGAGTTGCAGACAAGCAAATACAGGCTGGATATGACCAGGTTCTTCCGGAGTATCTTCAGAATCAAAAGAGTGTGATAGGGCATCTGTCTGGAGGGTTTTCTCAGCTGGATGGTAATGAATTCAAATTTGAACCTGGAAAAGATAATGACCATCGAGCCTGGTGGGCGTTGAGATGTTGGGCATGGCTCAAATGTTCCAAGTTCTTGTGATCAGTAAATACAAAAAACTTGTGTTGAGCGCCCTCTAACTACAGGCACCATTCTTTGAGGGCCAGTTTAATGGTGAGAAACTCGAGATCTCCGATACTATAATTTTGTTCTGCAGATGAGAACTTGTGAGAGTAGAATGAACATGGGACTACAGATCTAGTAGCGGTGTGTTGGCTCAGGACCACCCCAGCCCCAATCATGGAGGCATCCATCTCAACCAGGAAGGGGCAGTTTGGATCTGGGTGGTGGAGACAGGACCCAACCAGGAAAGCTTCTTTGAGGCGGCGAAAGACTGTGATGGTTTTCGGTGTCCAATTTCGAGTATCTTGGCCCTTACAAGTCAATGCAGTCATAGGGGCTTCCAAGGATGAATAATGAGGAATAAAATGATGATAGTAATTTCAGAATCCTAAGAACCGTTGGAGGGCCTTAAGACCCACGGGCTGCGGCCAATCTTGTATTCCATTAAGCTTGGTGGGATCCATAGAAAATCCTCATTGTGAAATAATGTACCCAAGGAAAGGCAGAATGGATTTCTCAAACAAACACTTACCCAACTTTTTGAATAAGTGATTCTCACTAAGGTGTTGAAGGATGGTATGGACGTCAGTACGGTGTGTAACAAAATCTTTAGAAAAGACAAGGATGTCATCAAGGTATGCCACAACCTTGGTATACAGCAGGTCTCTGAAAATTTTGTTCATCATTCGTTGGAAAACTGCGGGCGCATTACAGATGCCGAAGGACATCACCAGGTATTCATAATGCCCGTCTCTGGTATTGAAAACTGTTTTCCAAATATCATCAAGGCAAGTTGTATGTCCTGCATAAATCCAACTTGGTGAATATCGATGCCCCATGCAGGCGATCGAATAGTTCCAAGATCAGCAGCAGAGGGTACTTGTCTCTGCGGGTAATCGAATTCAGGCTGCGGTAGTCAATACACGGCCTGAGAGACCCATCCTTTTAGTCATGAGCTGCTGGCCGTGGACTCCTTGGTGGGAGCAGTGCAAGGGGGAGCTGAGAAGGATAGTGGTTCGGGTGAGCGGAGAGGTGCTGGCAGGAGAGGGAGAGAGCAGCTCAAAGGAGCGGCACAAAGGGGCGCACTAAGGGGCCTGCCCCTTAGTCGTGTTCCTTTGGCGCGTGACGCTGGGCACGTGGTGCCTGAGGTAGGGCAGGTTTAAAGCTCGTACCGGCACTCCACTGATGTCATCCACAACTGGGCGGGCCTTGGGGCGGGCCTCGGGGTCGTCTGGGTGGCGGTCTGGGGCGGCTTGTCGAGGCGGGCCTCCAGTGACCCCGATGGGTCACCGCCACCGATCGCGGTGGAGGCAGAGGAGGTGCTGTGCCGGCCGCGTGGAGAGGAAGAAGGACGGCGCCTGAGGTAGGGCAGGTTTAAAGCTCCTACCGGCGCTCTGCTCATGTCGTCGGCAACTGGGTAGGCCACGGGGCGGGCCTCGGGGTCATCCAGGTGGCAGTCTGGGGCGGCTTGTCGAGGCGGGCCTCCAGTGACCCCGATGGGTAGCCACTGCCGATCGCGGTGGAGGCGGAAGAGGTGCTGTGCCGGCCGCATGGAGAGGAAGAAGATGTTATAAGCCAGCAGCATACTCCTCCATGATTATTGCTTGTGAAGTAGGCAAATTGTTCAACAACTGATTCTGGGGAAGAATCTTGTATGGGATTCTCTTAATCAGAAACTATTGAAGAGCTAGTACATGATGAAAAGTTAGGAGGTCTCATTAGTAATGTTTTAGCCTCCATTGAGGAGTTGAGTGAAAGAGATGATACTGATGATTTTGAAAGGACCAACCAGGATGAGCAGAGTGTAAGCAATGCCCCTGACTTTTTTCCTCATGTTCCACCCTCAACCTCAATTCTGGTGTCAGCATCCATCTCCAAGAATGCAGAGAAGAGATCATGCAAGACATCGCTGTTCTGGAATCACTTTAATATGTGTAATTAAATGAAATGGTATGCAACAAGGCAGCCATTGAGGTCCTTGCAAGGTCACCAGTTAGAAGCTCCTACTGCAATAAAGTGTTTCCATATCATTAGAAGGATGTTTTCAGTAATAGCTCCTGATCTCTGGAACAAATTGCCAATTACCATGAAAGCCAAGACTAATTATCTGAAGTTTTGTAAATTATTAAAGAGGCTGTAGTTATCAGTTGAGAGGCATCCTCTAAAAAGGATGTACAATGATAGAATAAGATGATTACTAAATTTGTCAGAATTTTTTTTCTGTAATATTTATGTGGTATATATTTTTATGCTATGTTTGTAAACTGCCTTGGTGGCTTTGTCTGAGTTATGTGGTCTACGCATGTTTAACTAAATACAAATACATTTTCCTCAGTGAGTTCACTGCAGTAAGGACATCAGTAGAGGGAACGTACTGGCACACCTGAAAAATGCTGGTATGAGCATCATCTGTAGAAGTAGCAGCTGCTAGCTTTGGCATCAGGAGAGGGTGGCTCTAGCCTGGGACCCCCTCTGCCACTCAGAGCAAAAGCCATAGGAAAGGGGTTAAAAAGGAGTAGACCTTTCCCAAAACCGATCCCACAGCCCCTTCTACCAGTCAGGTGGTTGGCCAGCAGTCCCCTGCTGTGTGTCTGCAGTAGCAACCCAACATAGAGGAAAGGGGGTGATGTCCTGTGTCACTGTCCCAAGGCAAAAGGCAGCCAGCATCAAAAGTAGTAATGAGGTGCATCAAGTTAACAATTGCCCTGGATGACCAGCTCCTGGAGATCATGTGGAACTTGGGTTTTAGCATCTGCTGCACTGTTATCCCCAAATTACAAAGTCTCATCCAGGACAACATTTAGTATGCAGGTTATCATCACCCGGTACAAGCAGTGTGATAATCGCATGCGGGCACAGCTGGCTAAGGCAGAGGGGAGTTGTGTGCATTTCACTAGTGACATCTGGGCCAGTGTAATCACTATTCATGCATACCTCTCCCTGATGGCACACAGGTGGAAGCTGGCTGAGGCAGCAGCAGGCAGCAGCTGTAGCGGGGACTGTGCTTTAATGTGCAGGTAGTTGTGCTGCACGCCCAGGTGAAGGATAACCCTCATACCTCATGAAATATCCTGTCAGCCATAAAAAATGACGCTGAAGGGTTGGCACTTAGACCAGAGAGGCAGGAGTCTTCGGACAGGTTTTGTTGTGGCAGACAGTGGTGCGAGTATAAGGGCAACAGAAGATATGGGTTTTTGGAGATCCATTTCGTTCCCTACATGCTGCTCCTGACAGTGAGGGATTCCCTGGGACTGGGGCCCAAGGACAGTAGTGTATTTCCCTAGAAACGAGAAGGTAGAGCAGCTTCTCCATGAGAACCAGGAGGAAGTTTGCATATCTCACAAGCATGTCATTCAAGATGTTGGCACCCACTGGAATTCCACCTATCTGATATTGCTGAGATTATTGGAGCAGCAGCTCTATCTCTGGAAACAGAGATAGATGTGGATCTCCCTGGGAGGCATCATGATTGGGTAGTGATGAAGTAGCTGATACAAATCCTGAAGCTCTTTAAGGATGCCATAGAGAATCTGAGTTCCAGAAGCGCCATCCTGAGCAGGGTCACCCCTGGAGTCAAATTCTGGAGGAAAAGCTAGTGGGTTTCCATGAGCAAGAGGGAAAGGAAGAAGAGGTGTTACATTCTATGGACTCCTTGCAGCCACTGAAACCGCTGCCTCCAACCTAATTGCCTAATTCTATTTAACTTCCGGTGAATTTTCGTTTGGATTATACGCAATACAGAAGTTTGTATATAGTTAATTTTTCTCTCAATCTCTTATTTAATGGCCCTGCTTAAGTCCACTGGACCCTTTCTTTCCTCTAATCCTCCCATCTTGTTCCTTCCTCTCCCTGTTGTATGTAACTTTAATTTTTCCCTTTCCTAAAAGCACGTTGTTTGATTAATTCCCGTTAATTGTAAACCGATGTGATATGCAAATGAATGTCGGTACATAAAAGTTCTAAAATAAATAAATAAATAAATACATGTTTGCCTCGCTTTGTGATCCACAGGTGAAAGGGAGTCTCGCCCTCCAGTCCTAGTATCTTACATCCATGAAGGAGATGTAAAATGCTAGCATGTGGGAACAGGAGCACCAGAAGCAGAGCGAGAAAGGGTTGCCACTCCAGAGAGTAGTGCAAGCACGAAGGTACAGAGAAGGGCTACCAAAATGATAGGGGAATGGAACAGCTCCCCTATGAGGAAAGACTAAAGAGGTTAGGACTTTTCAGCTTGGAGAAGAGACAGCTGAGGGGGAACATGATAGAGGTCTTTAAAATCATGAGAGGTCTAGAACGGGTAGATGTGAATCGGTTATTTACTCTTTCGGATAATAGAAAGACTAGGGGGCACTCCATGAAGTTAGCATGTGGCACATTTAAAACTAATCAGAGAAAGTTCTTTTTTACTCAAATCACAATTAAACTCTGGAATTTATTGCCAGAGGATGTGGTTAGTGCAGTTAGTATAGCTGTGTTTAAAAAAGGATTGGATAAGTTCTTGGAGAAGTCCATTACCTGCTATTAAGTTCACCTAGAGAATAGCCACTGCCATTAGCAATGGTAGTTTTGGGGTACTTGCCAGGTTCTTATGGCCTGGATTGGCTACTGTTGGAAACAGGATGCTGGGCTTGATGGACCCTTGGTCTGACGCAGTATGGCATATTCTTATGTTCTTATGTTCTTATGAACAGCACCCTGGCAGCCAGTACTTCCTCCCCTACCTCAAAATGCTAAAACCATTTTGTCCCCACACAGAACATCTCTCTTGATATTAGCTAAAGCATCTGTTAGAGACCACCTCCCCTGAGAGGGAGGAGTTAGCAATCTGTTAGAGACCAACTACCTCGAGAAGGAGGAGCCAGCAATCCGCTAGTAACCAGCTCCCCTGAGAGGGAAGAGCTAGCAATCTGTTAGAATCTGCTATGCTGATGAGAGGAGCCAGCAGATGGAAATTAACAATGTGTTACGCTTCTGCTCCTGCAGAAGGAGAAGTTAGCAATCTGTTATGAAATAGCCTGCAGAGTAGTAGTCTGTATAAGACCACCCCGCCAGGGAGGTGGAGGTAGCTCTACTCCCAAGCTCTTGCTTGGGAGTAGATTGCTAACTCCCAAGCTCTTGCTTGGGAGTTAGCAATCTGATGGGCTTGGCTCCTGTAGGAGGAGAAGTTCAGCAATCTGTTAGTGTTCTGCTCCCCCAGAGAGAAGGAGCAGCAACTGTTATGCTTCGTTCCTGTTGAATGATGAATTAGTAACCTGTATGAACCCCACAAGGAGATAGCTATCTGCTATGGATTAGTTTCCGCAGAAAGAATAGTAACACTTAGTAGAAATAGTGAATCCCTGGGCTGATGGCAGATGACAGCGCCCTCAGATAGAGAGGGACCACCGGCTAGGCTGGAGTATTGAGACAAACACAGATAGCTATTTTATTAGACTGGAAGTAGAAGCACCAGAGGTGGCAGTAGTGAGTAGATGTGCCCGGCAGGGCTGAAGTCCCTCTGATAATGGAAATACGATCTCTGAGTTGCTGAGCTGTAAGGAGAGACAATAGGTAGTGAGTAGACAGGGTAAGGGTATGCAGGGCAAAGCCAGTGGTAGATGATACACTCACAATTGTAGATATCTGTAATGTCTTCTTATAAGCAACTTGGAGTCTTCAGTATTCAGGAACAGGAGCTGCAGGTGAGTACTGGTGCCTATAAGCAGTCTGAAATAGAACTCACAATAACTGTGTATAGGATGGCTTCTGGAATAGAAGAGAGTCTAGGGGAGAATTTAGGAACATAGGCCCTCATGGAGCAAGTACAGGTTCCTATCTGTTAATCTGTAAAAGTAAACCATAAGATATAGGTATGCAATATCTGAGAAAGAAGAGAGTCTGAGAAAGTTATTAGGAACAGAGGACCTCGTGGAGTGAGTACCGGTTCCTTTCTGCAAACTGTAATGGTAACTCACAATCTCCGTACCTGCGATAATGTCTTACTGAAGGGAGTCTTAGAGTTAAGGAACAAGGGCCCTCGTGGAGCAAGTACCGGTTCCAGTCAGTAATAGGACTCACAATTCACATCTGCGATTGCTTCCAGGCAATAGGAGTCTTCTGAGTCTTCGGGAACATAGGCCCTCGAGGAGCAAGTACCAGATCCCATCCAACAATCTGAAATCAAGAAGGGAACGGAGCCCCCGAGGAGCGGGTACTCCTGGGAAGTTTGAAAAGGCCGAGCAGTGGAGAAAATGTTCCCCTTGCTGACTCAGATCGTTGTTGCAAGCAGCATGGACTGCTGAAACAAGTCCCATTGGAGTTCCTTGCTAACTCATTTGAGGTTAGCAAACAAAGACCTTTTAAGTTGAAAACAGATAACGTCACTATGGGGGGACACCCCGAGGTTCGCGCCCTTGCTGGTACAAGTCTGGAGCGTGCGCGCGCATGCGCCCTTACATCATCAGGAACATGGCGGATCCATGGCCTCAAGCCAGCCCGGGGATACTGGGACCAAGAGGCGGGGAGAAGCCGTGGCTGCAACTGTCTGTCTGAGCCGAAGGGAGTTGCCACAAAGGTAGAGAAGGTGGAGCGAGGGCAGAAATAGGCACGAATGCAACAGCATCTCTCTTGATATTAGCTAAATCAGCTGGCCAGAAAGACCCTTGCCTAACCCCAGCATGAAGACCCCAGAAGAAATTTGTGTGACAAGCTAACAGAGAACATCAAGATCATAGACACAGATGTGCTGGTATATTGGGCACTAAAGTCCATAGTCTGGTCAGAACTGGCCAAGGTGGCACAGCACTATCTTTTCTGTCCCCATATCAGCGTGCCTAGTGAAAGTGACTTCACAGTAGCAGGGGGTGTTGTGAGCCCTCATTGCTGAAAACTAACACCAGACCTGATGGAAAGCTGGTCTTTTTGAAAATTAATCCGCTTTTGCTTTCTAGAATTTCAATGCAAGTGGTAAGAATACTGAAAGCACACTGAAGGTCTTGCTGCAACTCTGTCTAGCTGCCGGGCCCCAGATGTAGCACCCTGAGAGTCTTGCTACCCCTCAGCCTAGCTGCCATATCTAAGATGTACCACCTTGGGGGACATGCTGCCACTCTTCTTACCTGCCATGTCTCGGTTATACAACCTTGGGAGTCTTTATGCTCCAGTTGTTCCACTACATGCTCCAGTTGTACTACTTTGGGGGCCTTTTTGATACTCCGTCTACCTGCCATATCCCAGATGTACTACTTGGATGGATTCTACCACTATGCCTTGCTGCTATACCCTCATGTTGTACCTTTGGGGTCTTTCTGCCACTCAGCCTTGCTACAATTGCGAGACTTTACACTTTGGAGGTTTTGCTGCCACTCTGCTTTCCTGCCATAAACAAGACTCTTCTTGCCATTGTGGATGACTGTTTTTAACCTATCATGATGTCTTGGAGTGTTCATGCCATCCTTAGTGCTGTTTTATCCCTCTATCAATGCCTGTTTTTTGCCACCACCTTTGTTGCTTTCTTCCCTTTCATTGCATTTTAGGAATTTCATGACTCTCTTTGTGCCAATTTGCACCTCTCATGTTGCCTTTGGGTGTTCATGCCATTTTTAGCTGTGCCCTCTTTCGAATCCTTTTGTTGCTCTTGATGTTGTTGATGATTCTTTACTCCACTGACGGTGCCTTGGAGAACTTCAGCCATGGCTGGTACCCTTATGTATTTATTTATTTAAAAATGTTTCTATACCGTCATTAAGTTAGATTACCATCACAATGGTTTACAAAAAGGCACAAAGCGTTGATTAATGTAGCTAACATAGTATAGCTGTGCCATCATTGGACTATAACATATTTGTTCTAATAAAAACTCTAAGTTGAATTTAGTTGAGATGTTGGTTGGATAACTTCTGCACGGTTCACGTCTAAATTAATTTAACACTATAAATTGTGTTTGGAGATAGTAAAAATAAATTAAAAGCTGATTTCTTGGTGCTTACTTTGCGTTCGTTTGTTTTTCTTCATTCTCCCTATAAAAGCCTGTCTAAAAAGCCAGGTTTTTAGACTTACTTTGAATGGTTTCAGACTTCTCTGCAGTCCTATTTCGAGTGGCATTGAGTTCCACAGTACTGGACTGGCCAGAGACAGCGCTCACTCCCTTACTTGGGTGAGACCTGCTGATTTCACAGATGGAACAGTTAATAGCGCCTGATTAGCTGATCTTAGATTTCTGTGTGGTATGTGTACCTGAAGCACTGTGTTTAGCCAGTCTACCTTTTCATCGTGGATTAGTTTATGAATTATACACAGTGCTTTATATTGTATTCCTCGTTCAATTGGTAGCCAGTGTAGTTCTGCCAATGTTCCTGAAATGTGGTCTCTTTTCTTTTTTCCTGTTAGTACTCTCGCAGCTGAATTCTGCAGTATTTGAAGCGGTCTTATGGTTACTTGTGGTAATCCTAGTAGCAGGGAGTTACAATAATCAGTGCTGGTGAAAATCATTGCCTATAGAACTGTACAGAAATTTGTCAGGGTTAGTAGAGGTGTCAGGGACATTCCACATCAAGTGGACCAGTTTTTAAAATCGTCCCCACTCGACCATCTCCGATTTTGCTGAAAGTTTATAAGGATGTACATGTATGTTTGAAACGAGGTTCTGTAAAGTTTTAGCTCCAAATCTTAAATACCTGTGGCACTGTTGCCCTTTCACTGGAGGTCCCACCAAGCCTGCGGCTTCAGCTACGAGGATTTTGCAAACTTTGGCACATAGCCATTATAGAAATATAGTGGCTATGATGCTGAAATTGGACATACTAGCTCAACTTTTGCTGGTGAACACGAAAAAATTAGTACCAGCAATCACAAAACAACATGTCGGTCTTAATTTAGTGTCAAAGTGGCTTAAAAATCACGCGACATGACATTTAAGCCATACTTTGACCAAGTATAACTCAAAACCAAAAACCACTAGTAACTGGTGCTTTACCCTGTATACCAAACAGCTACATGACTTTGCATTGCTGCAATATCACGGTCAAAGCATATGTATTTGTGGAGATATTCACACCCACATATGATGAAAAACGTTTAATGATCAAATCTGACCTATTTTTAAGATCAATTATCTCAAAAAGGGTACCCCTCAAATCTATTTATTTTGATATCAGTGGAAAGAGCAAATTTTTCTCTACAAGGATCATCATTTTCTTTTTTGGTGTCTCTCAGTTTAAGAAAAGAAAAATGCCACTGAACATGGCGTTTTTTAATCATATGCAATGAATGGTAACTGCACTATTTAAACCCTTGCGTTGGTCCATGGTGGTTATACCACTACCAATTCCCTAAGAATTGGTATTATAATCCTATTAAGAATTGTAATAATGCCAAGTCTTTTGAGAATTGGCAGCCCCATCGCCTAGGGGCCTGTCGAGGATCCACAGCCATCGACCTCCGCTCAAGCCGAGCCACCGACTAAAAAGCCGCGAACAGACCGGACACCCTCCACGTCTCGTTCGCAGGCACCGAGGAAACCCTCACCCTCTCGGGGTGTGGGGGCCGTGATCCCACCGGTTACGGTGGTCCCTCCGGCCCTGCCTCAGCCTCCCTCTCCCGTTGAGCCGGGTATTGTTACCCCTGGTCTCCGGGCAGAACTGGACCGGCTGGTCCAGGAGGCCATCGAGAAAGCGATGAAGAAGTTACAACCTCCATCGGCACCGTCTCCGGCACCGCTTCCGGTACCGTCTCCGGCACCGACGCCGGCACCGACTTCGCCACCGAGGAGGGAACCGACCACCGAGCCGTTGGTGCAAGCTCTAGCACCGCTACTGCGCCGCATGGAGGCACTTATGACGGCCCTTCCATCGGTGATTCCAGTACCATCGACAACACCACCGTCTCCGACTGGATTCTCAGCGGCAGGAGAAACACCGTTCCGGATTCCCCCTTCCGGGGTGGTTCCATCGGTGCCTTCTGGTATATCTCCACCGATTTATCCTTCAAAAACCAACAAAAGATACCCAATATTAGGCTTGGGATCCTAGGCTAAGACACCCACCCTCAGGCTTCGGAACCTGCGATAAAGAGACCGCCCGTGGCTGGCCTTGCACGGCTATCGGGCGTGGCCCCTAGGCGATGGGGCTGCCAATTCTCAAAAGACTTGGCATTATTACAATTCTTAATAGGATTATAATACCAATTCTTAGGGAATTGGTAGTGGTATAACCACCATGGACCAACGCAAGGGTTTAAATAGTGCAGTTACCATTCATTGCATATGATTAAAAAACGCCATGTTCAGTGGCATTTTTCTTTTCTTAAACTGAGAGACTCCAAAAAAGAAAATGATGATCCTTGTAGAGAAAAATTTGCTCTTTCCACTGATATCAAAATAAATAGATTTGAGGGGTACCCTTTTTGGGATAATTGATCTTAAAATAGGTCAGATTTGATCATTAAACGTTTTTCATCATATGTGGGTGTGAATATCTCCACAAATACATATGCTTTGACCGTGATATTGCAGCAATGCAAAGTCATGTAGCTGTTTGGTATACAGGGTAAAGCACCAGTTACTAGTGGTTTTGGTTTTGAGTTATACTTGGTCAAAGTATGGCTTAAATGTCATGTCGCGTGATTTTTAAGCCACTTTGACACTAAATTAAGACCGACATGTTGTTTTGTGATTGCTGGTACTAATTTTTTCGTGTTCACCAGCAAACGTTGAGCTAGTATGTCCAATTTCAGCATCATAGCCACTATATTTCTATAATGGCTATGTGCCAAAGTTTGCAAAATCCTCGTAGCTGAAGCCGCGGGCTTGGTGGGACCTCCAGTGAAAGGGCAACAGCGCCCCAAGTATTTGATATCTGGCCCTAAAACTTTACAGAACCTTGTTTCAAACATACATGTACATCCTTATAAATTTTCAGCAAAATCAGAGATGGTCGAGTGAGGACCACTGGTCCACTTGACATGGAATGACCCGTCAATCTTCTGAGAACCATTAATTTTACCCCTTCAATGCTTTAAGCTATTCATGCCACTCTTTGTGCCACTTTGCCACAATCTCATTCCTTGGAGTTCTCCTCCCCCTCCCCCTCTCATACCTTGGAGTTCTCCTCCCCCAGATATTTCATTAGAATTTAATAGAAAACTCCAATTTTGAAGTTCAAAACAGGCTGCATTGCTTTCCCTTTCACTTTAATATGAATGAAAAAAACATACGAAACAAAAAATAATAATTATTATTTTTTTCATTTGAAACAAATGTAACAAATGGAGGTGACCTACAAAATGAACCAAAGCAAAAATTTTGTCTCCGCACATCATTATTATGGATCCTCAGGATTATAGAGTTATTAAAATTTACAAAGATATTACAAATTATAGAGATTAGTAGTGTAATGCTCATGTGTATTGTCAAACAGTACTTATCCATGTTGATGACTTATAATACTAGTTTGTTATTTCTCAGTCTCAAAGGCAATGCGCACATATAAGAACATAAGAACATGCCATATTGGGTCAGACCAAGGGTCCATCAAGCCCAGCATCCTGTTTCCAACAGTGGCCAATCCAGGCCATAAGAACCTGGCAAGTACCCAAACACTAAGTCTATTTCATGTTATCGTTGCTAGTAATATAGCAGTGGCATGTCAAACATTTGTGCATGCTTTTCTACCTGCTAACTGAGTAGTCAAAATTAGCAGTGGCTATTTTCTAAGTCAACTTAATTAATAGCAGATAATGGACTTCTCCTCCAAGAACTTATCCAATCCTTTTTTAAACACAGCTATACTAACTGCACTAACCACATCCTCTGGCAACAAATTCCAGAGTTTAATGGTGCATTGAGTGAAAAAGAACTTTCTCCGATTAATTTTAAATGTGCCATATGCTAATTTCATGGAGTGCCCCCTAGTCTTTCTAGTATCTGAAAGAGTAAATAACCGATTGACATCTACCCATTCTAGACCTCGCATGATTTTAAACATCTCTATCATATCCCCCTCAGCCGTCTCTTCTCCAAGCTGAAAAGTCCTAACCTCTTTAGTCTTTCCTCATAGGGGAGCTCTTCCATTCCCTTTATCATTTTGGTCGCCCTTCTCTGTACCTTCTCCATTGCAACTATATCTTTTTTGAGATGCGGCGACCAGAATTGTACAAAGTATTCAAGGTGTGGTCTCACCATGGAGCGATACAGAGGCATTATGACATTTTCCGTTTTATTCACCATTCCCTTTCTAATAATTCCCAACATTCTGTTTGCTTTTTTGACTGCCGTAGTACACTGAACCAATGATTTCAATGTGTTATCCACTATGACACCTAGATCTCTTTCTTGGGTGGTAGCACCTAATACGGAACCTAACACTGCGTAACTATAGAATGGGTTATTTTTCCCTAAATGCATCACTTTGCACTTATCCACATTAAATTTCATCTGCCATTTCGATGCCCAATTTTCCAGTCTCAGATGGTCTTCCTGCAATTTATCACAATCTGCTTCAGATTTAACTACTCTGAACAATTTTGTATCATCTGCAAATTTGATTACCTCACTCGTTGTATTTCTTTCCAGATCATTTATAAATATATTGAAAAGTAAGGTTCCTAATACAGATCCCTGAGGCACTCCACTGCCCACTCCCTTCCACTGAGAAAATTGTCCATTTAATCCTACTCTCTGACTTTTAGCCAGTTTGTAATTCACAAAAGGACATCACCACCTATCCCATGACTTTTTATTTTTCTTAGAAGCCTCTCATGAGGTACTTTGTCAAACGCCTTCTGAAAATCCAAGTACACTACATCTACCAGTTCACCTTTATCCACATGTCTATTAACTCCTTCAAAAAAGTGAAGCAGATTTGTGAGGCAAGACTTGCCTTGGGTAAAGCCATGCTGACTTTGTTCCATTAAACCATTTCTTTCTATATGTTCTGTGATTTTGATATTTAGAACACTTTCCACTATTCTTCCTGGCACTGAAGTCAGACTAACCAGTCTGTAGTTTCCCAGATCGCCCCTGGAGCCCTTTTTAAATATTGGGGTTATATTAGCTATCCTCCAGTCTTCAGGTACAATGGATGATTTTAATGATATGTTACAAATTTTTACTAATAGGTCTGAAATTTTATTTTTTTAGTTCCTTCAGAACTCTGGGGTGTATACCATCTGGTCCAGGTGATTTACTACTCTTCAGTTTGTCAATCAGGTCTACCACATCTTCTAGATTCACCGTGATTTGGTCCAGTCCATCTGAATCATTACCCATGATAACCTTCTCCAGTACAGGTACCTCCCCAACAGTCTATCTTCAGTTAGTCAGTCAGAGTGACTGACTGCTCTCTTGATTAACAAATGTTGGTACCTAATCAAAGCAAATCACACTACCTCAACACCTTTCCAAGGTGAGTAACTGAACTGAACATTTCATCCTTTTTACTTAGTTATACACTTCTCCTAGCTTATTTCTAGCTTCTGGCTACTTTTTTCTTTTGTTTTTTGTTTTTAATATACAAACACTCTAACTTCTGCTTAGTAGCTGCCTTACAGACTAGTAAAAATAAACACACAAACTACTACTTACTAGCTGCCTTACTGACTGACTATTTAAAAATACAAACAGTCTAACTTCTATTTATTTGCTGCCTTACTGACTATTAAAAGCACAAACACACTAAATAAAATTCCAAAATAGTTAACTTCACCCCAATACTTTTAAAAAACCAAACACTTACTGATTCCTTTCAGCCACCAGCAAGGTGATCCTCTCCTCTCAATGCTCAGAGCTTTGTTATCATTGTAAATGATAACAGAAAAAAACACCAACCCTTCCATTCTGCCCAGTTCTCACACTATATATTCAGCTGCCAGATATTTATGTGACAGCTTGTAGGATATCACTCCCTATCCAATACAGTTATGTTTGTCTTCCTCTTTTACATTCCGTCATCTTGAGAATATGAATATGCAAGATCCTCTCTTCCAGTACCCTGGCCTTCTCATGTTAAATCATGGATTTGTTGTTTGAAAATCAGAAACAAACTAGCATTCAATTGCCCATTGTGCACTGCTCAGATGAAACTTTCCACGCTCAGGTACTACCTTTTCTGCCAACCCGCTGCATGGATCCAAACAGTCTCTGGGGAGTAATGTCCTGCTGTTCCCATAGCATGCTGTGCCACTATGTCATGATTCTGTTATCTTTTCACTTTTGTGCAAATACGGATCCTATAAGTTTATCCCATGCCTTCTTAATGTGCATTGCTAATTTAGCTTCCATCACCTATTCTGGAGGGCATTCCGACTTCTACCATTCTTTCCATAAAAAAAAATTCCTGATTTTGTTTCTGAGTCCATCCCCTTGGATCTTCATATTTGGACTCCTAGTTCTACAATTATCATTTCATATATATTTCGACATCTCTCCTTCACACCACTTGCACATGTGATGGATGCAATGAATACGTTTTATAGGTCCTGCCATCATACTTACACATTAAAATTGTGAACCTTAGTACAGAGATCTGCTGGGAAAATGTGAAAGAGAATGAAGCTTTATGGTAATTTTCAAAGACTTAAGTGTGGTTGAGCATGTAAAATCAGTATATGCAGATATAACTAACCTTTGTGCACTGTAATTAAATTTTCAGAAGAACGTACTGTCACTGCTGATTGGAAAAGTATGTGTGTTCAAAGAATGCATTTTGAGTGCATTCTGAGGTGCGGTTTCAAAGTACATGCACATTTCCAGTATTTTATAAATGGACTGCATGCATATGTCATAAGAACATAAGAACATGCCATATTGGGTCAGACCAAGGGTCCATCAAGCCCAGCATCCTGTTTCCAACAGTGGCCAATCCAGGCCATAAGAACCTGGCAAGTACCCAAAAACTAAGTCTATTTCATGTTATCATTGCTAGTAATATAGCAGTGGCACGTCAAACATGTGTGCATGCTTTTCTACCTGCTAACTGAGTAGTCGAAATTAAATCTGACTTCTCTCTTGCCAGCAGTTGTGGGGTCTGGAGAAATTGGTAGAGTGTGTGAGTGAAATGGTGGAGGTCTCAGCAAGCTGGTGCTTGGAAGTAAACATGCAAGTAAGTATTTTCATAAGTGGGATGCATGCAGCCATACATCAAATAACTGCCCTATGCATAAATTGAGGATTAATGCACACACATATTACAATTATTTAATGCAGAAAATACATGTGCAAACCTTTATCAAATAGCTGTAGAAACTATGCAGGTCGCTGATTTAAAAAATGTGTGTGTACTGAAAGCAGCAAGTGTACTTTCGGGGCAGTGATATGTGGTATTTTATAAAGAATGTGGCTCCCACAGAACAGTTTTGAAAATAGGGCTGTAACTTTAGGTTCACCAATTTATGAAGGTATGTGCTCACTTATTCAGATTATTGAAGACTGGAAGATTGGGCATCCAAATGGCAGATGAAATTTAATGTGGACAATTGCAAGTTGATGCATATAGGGAGAAATAACCGTTGCTGTAGTTACACAATATTAGGTTCCTATTAGGAGCTACCACCCAGGAAAAAGATCTAGGCATCATAGTGGATAATACTTTAAAATTGTCAGCTCAGTGTGCTCCGGCAGTCAAAAAAGCAAACAGAATGTTAGGAATTATTAGGAAGGGAATGGTTAATAAAACGGAAAATGTCATAATGCCTCTATATCGCTCCATGGTGAGACTGCACCTTGAATTCTGTGTACAATTCTGGTCACTGCATCTCAAAAAAGATGGAGAAGGTACAGAGAAGGGCAACCAAAATAATAAAGGGGATGGAACAGCTCACCTATGAGGAAAGGCTGAAGAGGTTAGAGCTGTTCAGCTTGGAATAGAGGTGTACGAGGGGGGATATGATAGAGGTCTTGAAGATCATGAGAGTGCTTGAACGAGTAGATGTGAATTGGTTATTTACACTTTTGAATAATAGAAGGACTAGGGGGCATTCTATGAAGTTAGCAAGTAGCACATTTAAGACTAATTGGAGAAAATTCTTTTTCACTCAACACACAATAAAGCTCTGGAATTTGTTGCCAGGGGATGTGGTTAGTGCAGTTAGTGTAGCTGGGTTCAAAAAAGGTTTGGATAAGTTGTTGGAGGAGAAGTCCATTAACTGCTATTAATCAAGTTTATTTAGGGAATAGCCACTTCTATTAATTGCATCAGTAGCATGGGATCTTTTGGTGTTTGGGTAATTGCCAGGTTCTTGTGGCCTGGTTTGGCCTCTGTTGGAAACAGGATGCTGGCTTGATGGACCCTCGGTCTGACCCAGCATGGCAATTTCTTATGTTCTTATGAAAATTACCTCACAGTGTAGTATTTTATGGTAAGGTATGTCATATCCTTTCTTCTTTTTTTTTTTAACACAATAGTGAGCATCCCCTATTGCCCTGGTTGTCAACGCTAGTTCTATATCCATTTAACTCAGAAGAGCACTGCCACAGTTAAAAGTGATTCACCAGGTGTTATTATTTAGGAGAATTGTGGGTGGATCCTTGGACCGGTGGCAGATGACCACGCCCCCAGGGAAGATCCCGAGAGGGACCACCGGTCAAGCTCAAAGTTAGGAGACAGACACACACTATTTACTTATTTATTTATGTATTTATTTAAAAGTTTTATATACCGCACAATGGGGTAGGGATATATCTGTCTAGGCAGTTTACAAATTAAAGCATACATAAAATGAAACAATACACAAATTACTTACAGTAATTAAAATAAACACTAGTTCTTTATTAGACAGTATACTGAGCCACCAGAGGTGGCAGTAGTGAGCTAGAATGCCCGGCTGGGCTGTAGTCCCTCAGATACTGAAACAACGATCCCTGGAGGCTGAGCTGTAGAGAAACTGAAATATAGTGAGTAGGCAGGGTATGCAGAGTTCATGGACAGAACCTGATGGTAACACTCACACAATGTCTCATAGAAGCCCAGGAGCTGGAATGAAGTAGGCCCTCGAGGAGTGAGTACCTGGTTCCAGGGAAAGCTCTGAGAGAGCGATGGTAACTCACAGATGTAGTAGGCAGCGATGACTTCCAGGCAGAAGTGAATTCCGAAGAAGTCCGGAAATGAGGGCCTTCAAGGAGACTGCAATCTACAAAGTAAGAGAGAACGAGGCCCCGAGGAGCGGGTACCCCTGCTTAGTCCGAGGAGGCAGAGTAGCATAGATAGAACGAATCCGTATCCGTATCCTATCCTTGCTAACTCGCGTTGTTAGCAATTCAGAGACCTTTAACTATCTGAAGTGGATGACGTCATCTCAGGGGGACGCCCCTGAGGTTCGCGCCACTTCTGGTACTTGAGGCGGGGCCGCGCCACGCGCACGCCCCTAGGCATCAGGTCAACATGGCGGATTGTAGCATCGGGCCGGTCTGGGGATGCCGGATGAGGACAGCTGAAAGACACCGAGGCAGCCAGCCTTCCATGAACCCCGGAGGGAGTCGCCAATGCAGTAAGGTGGGTGGAGTGGAGACGTCGGGCAGCGACGGTCGCAACAACAGGGCCTTTACTGGTTCACTTTATTTTATATATAAACTACATTGAGGGGCAACTGACTTTTGCCAAAGCAGCACCTGTACTTATGATTTTTCTCATTTTGGGCCAATAGGGAAAATGTTTAATATATTTGATCCAAAGCATGTACTAAATCTGAGATACTTTTTTTCTGATTTTAACATACTTCAGTGACTTCCCTAACTTCTTGTGAAGATCTGATCATTAGACACGGAATAGATAACAGGATGCAAGCAATGTACATTAGCACATGCACACAATGAGGTCCATATTCAGAAGCAATTAGCCGGATAACTCAGATGTTATCTTGCTAAATGAATATTTGGGCATTTATCCAGCCAGGCCCCAGTGTCAGACCTGGGTCGAGGCGAAGGCTTTGGCATCGGGACCCAGCCTCTGGGCTGGGTTGTGATGTTGGGTCTGGGTCCAGGCTCTGGCCTAGACTGAGGCCTAGGCATTGGGACCCAACCTAGTTGTTTCTATAGATACCCAATGGATCAGGTAAGTTTGTTCGGGGGCTAAGGGCTCAGCTCAGACCCTGGCATCAGCTCAGGCCTAGGCCAGGACACCGGAATCACTCTTGGGCCTAAGCTGTTTCCCCTGCTTTGAGCCTTGCCCTATGCCCTAGGTGAGGCCCGGGCTTTGGCCCTAGGTCTAGACCTAGGCCGAGGCGCTGGTGTCATACTCAGGCATAAGCCATGGCCCCTGATTTGGGCCTTGGCTTAAGCATGAGGCAAAGCCCCGGCCTCGGGCCTAGCCGGAGGCCTGATGCATTCATTTAAAATGAATGCAACAAATAAGATTTGTTTCATTTGGGAGGTCCCTGATTTGTTTTGGGTCCTCCCAAATGAATCGAAATGGCCTTATTTGTCCCATTTTGTGCATTTGCTTTAAGGAATACACATCCCTAATAACAAAATAAAATAAATATAGGATAAGTTAGCTTGATAAGTTTATCCAGCTAACTAGCCGAGCCACACAGTGGCTGAATATGCACCTCCATGGTTTCTGTAAATCCACTATAGATGTTTTTAAACTAATTGTAGAAAACTGTAACCCTGCAGATTTTCTCCTACCAGCAGAGCTTGCTGAAGCCAGGTATGGCTAATTAGGGTGAAACTCGATCTACATAATAACTGGCAGCTGCCTAAACAAAGAGGACATGAATACTAACAAAATGCTATGAAGCAGGTCCAAAAGTAGGAGCTGATGCACTCTTGCATTCTTCATTCTAGAGGCAGCTTTTAACAAGAAGAAGGGAAACGTAGCCTGCTGCTTGTGGACTGATACTTAGAAAGGGATGGTCAGGTCTCTCATATTGTGGGAACTGCTGACTTTTTAGTTGGCGCTCAGGCAGAGCTCGGTAGTTTTGCATTCTTGTTCTTGGCTTTGTTATGTATTTCCTGCCTTCCTCTCCCCTCCCCACCCCAACCACCCCCTTGGCTTTTGTGCTCCTCACTAGCAAATAAAACTTCATATCTAGCAGAACTGTCTCTTCGGCTGTTTTTTGATTTCCATGGATTTGGGACGCACACGTAGATTTTTAGCATGCATGAATGAGGACCTGCAGTGCTTCAAATGTAGGCAAATGTACTTAGCATCTTGCCCTTATTTAGAACTGATGTCACATATAGATCCTACTCCGAGTACGCCTTCTGCCCACTGACAAATATTAATGATCAGGAGAATGGTTCTGCATATCAGGAAAGGGATAAGTAGGGTCATGAATATTATGATGAAGCTTATAATGTATTATACTATGCAGAAGGGGATATGATAGAAAACTCCTCAAAATGAGAGTTCATTTGGTTTTCCTGAGACAGGTGGTGGGGATGGTGAGTGTATTTGTGTGTATGGGTGTTAGGGGGAGAGAGTGTCAAGCATTTTTCAGCCAGAAACTTTTCTGAGTCCCAGATTTGGGCGAATTGCTCTCACTGGGACTTTGAAATAATGGTGCGTGCCCAATCTGGATATGAAGTGTTTTCCTAGTGCCATGAATTATTCTATGCCACTCATCCTCATGATCCTGACCATGGAGGGAAACGTTTCAGTTGTCCATTTCTGGGCAAAATCGGTGGCTACATTATACACACTGCTTTCCCTTTGTCAAACGCTTCAGGTAGAAAGTGGCTGCGGGCATTAGCACCTGCCTTTTGTCTGGGCAGATGTTTTGTGCAAAATAATGAGCAAGGCTGTGAAAATCCAATTTACAATGTTATTTTTCTGATCCCACCCAAAATAGAGCCCTCCTGAAACTCCTCCCCCTGACGCAGCTGAAAGTGCGCAAGTTGTGAAACATGGCACATTCTTTTATGTGGCTTGAGTGTCGGCCATTTTCTGCTTTACATGGGCCAATTGCTATTGGATGGCATCAAAGGCTTTGAAAAATATCCTTATAAAGCAATGTCAATAATTCTCATACTGGATCCTATACACACAAACATAGGAGAGAGAAATCAAAATTAAAAATGTACTCGTCATAAGGTATTTTAAAATGAAAATTCAGAAAGAAGTAAAGCAGAGAGAAAGCAAGGATAATTTTTCCATGTGTCCCGGTTTAACTTATTAGGGCACCTCAGCCTAAATACGACTCTCACTTTTTCAGCAAAATATGTTTTGTACAATCTTCTAGCTTAACTCCGTAATATATATACCCATGGGTGCTCATTGACAAAGTGTTTGTGGAGGCGTGAGGGGCTTGACGCTGCTGGGAAACACTTGCAGAATATTTAAAAAGCAGTGTTTGAGCTTTTAGCACTGAAAAAAAAAATTGCTGCATTCTCATAAAGGCAAATAGTGCTACTTTACTGCAGGAATTCGATGCCTTGTCTTTTTCATCTGCAAAAGGAGGATATGCACAAGTCAAAATGGTATATCAGTGAACTGCAAGGGACGGGCAAATCTCCCCATGCAAGTCAATGAAATTTACAATAGAAAAGGAGGGTTTCTTTGTGCTCCAGATGGACCACAGCTGAAAAGCAGGGCTGAATCTGAGTGCGTTTGCTGGTGGGGGCAAGATTTTCAAAGAGTTTCATTGACTAATTTTGGGAGTCAGCTGGCTAGACATCTGCTTTTAAAACTGTTTTCCATACTGAGCAGCTTAACTTAGTTTCCCAGCATTCCGAGAAGTCCCTAATGTCTTTAAAACCTAGCTAAATTTACCAGGTGGCTCGATTTAGTCAGTCAAATATGGAGCGGCTCCAGAGAGCTTCCCAGGGTGGGTTGATGACAGCTTCTTAACACTGATTTTCAGCCGTTGGAGACGCCCGACACTTCGGCGTGAACTGGGCTTTACATGCATGGCCCGGGCCTGTTGTAAAATACACGCAGCATGCACAAAAGCTGGCCGTGTACGTAAACCCCGAAATTTACGTGCAAGGCCAATTTGAAATTTACTTGTAAGTTCTCTCTTCAATAAGGGAAGAAGTATTCAAGGAATACTGAAAGGAAACATACTAAGATACATCTGTTTCAAATGCCCCATTGAGTGCTAGAGAGGTAAACTCATTTGAAACAAATAAAGAATCCAAACAAAAAACGGCCATTTTCAGTTTGGCTCATTTTTATGAGACTGGGGAGTACCAGAACCACTGAATGTTAAAACAGCCATAAATGTAGTGGAGCTGTAAACCCAAGCAAGGGAAAATCTTCCTACCATGGGAGGAGAACTGAAGGACAGCAGCAGGCCAGGAGATGGAGTGGTCCCCCCACCCCCCCTTGAGTGAGGGGACCCTAGTGGCAGATCTGGAGATCAAGTGGTCTCCCTTGAGCAAGGGGACGCCAGCAGCAGTCTGCGAGGTAAAATTGGGTCCTCCAGGAGGGCATGGACCCTAGGGCAGATCCAGATGTGGAGTGGCCCCCCTTGAGCAAAGGGACCTCAGTGGCACTCTGTGAGGTGGTCAGTTCCCCCAGGAGGGCATGGACCCCAGTTGCAGTCCGGGAGGTGGAGTTGGTTAACCCCAGGAGGGTGTGGACCTCAGTGGCTGACTGAGAGGTGGAGTTGGGGCCCCCAGGAGGGCGTGGATCCCAGAGGCAGATTGGGAGATGGAGTCAGGTTCCCCAGGTGGGCATGGACCCCAGCATTGGCATGGACTTTTCAATGGAGCGGAAAGAGACGATTTATGTACAGCGGACTCCCCAGGTCAAAACTGTCCACCAGCCCAGTTGCATCTTTTGACATGGGTGAGACTTGAGATAAAGGGGGAAGGATAATAATAACACTTGAGTAAGCGGGAACGCAAGAGATCCCTTCTATTCTATTTGGAGGTATATTGTGGGGGCCAGCAACCCCAAGATTTCCAAATACTAAATGTTGTGTAGACTGAGACCATTAACCATGAGTAGATAAGTAAGCTGTTTGACATCCTATTAGCCATGTACATAGTCATGTACAAATGTATATGCTTGTATAGTCTAATAGAGATGTGAATCGTGTCCTCGATCGTCTTAACGATCGATTTCGGCTGGGAGGGGGAGGGAATCGTATTGTTGCCGTTTGGGGGAGGTAAAATATTGTGATAAATCGTTAAAATCGTTAAAACCCGCTAAAATCATTAAAACCCGCTAAAACCCACCCCCGACCCTTTAAATTAAATCCCCCACCCTCCCGAACCCCCCCCCAAATAACTTAAATTACCTGGTGGTCCAGCGGCGGTCCGGAACGGCAGCGGTCCAGAACAGGCTCCTGCTATTGAATCTTGTTGTCTTCAGCCGGCGCCATTTTCCAAAATGGCGCCGAAAAATGGCGGCGGCCATAGACCAACAGGATTCGACGGCAGGAGGTCCTTCCGGACCCCTGCTGGACTTTTGGCAAGTCTTGTGGGGGTCAGGAGGCCCCCCCCAAGCTGGCCAAAAGTTCCTGGAGGTCCAGCGGGGGTCAGGGAGCGATTTCCCGCCGCGAATCGTTTTCCGTACGGAAAATGGCGCCGGCCATACGCGTATGGCCGGCGCCATTTTCCGTACGGAAGGTTCCGGCGCCTCGCTGAACAACCTCCTGCAGTCGATCTCCTGCCGGCGCCATTTTCCATATGGAAAATGGCGCCGGCCATACGCGTATGGCCGGCGCCATTTTCCGTACGGAAAACGATTCGCGGCGGGAAATTGCTCCCTGACCCCCGCTGGACCTCCAGGAACTTTTGGCCAGCTTGGGGGGGGCCTCCTGACCCCCACAAGACTTGCCAAAAGTCCAGCGGGGGTCCGGAAGGACCTCCTGCCGTCGAATCCTGTTGGTCTATGGCCGCCGCCATTTTTCGGCGCCATTTTGGAAAATGGCGCCGGCTGAAGACAACAAGATTCAATAGCAGGAGCCCGTTCCGGACCGCTGCCGTTCCGGACCGCCGCTGGACCACCAGGTAATTTAAGTTATTTGGGGGGGGGGGGGTTCGGGAGGGTGGGGGATTTAATTTAAAGGGTCGGGGGTGGGTTTTAGCGGGTTTTAGTGTGCCGGCTCACGATTCTAACGATTTATAACGATAAATCGTTAGAATCTCTATTGTATTGTGTTTCATAACGGTTTAAGACGATATTAAAATTATCGGACGATAATTTTAATCGTCGTAAAACGATTCACATCCCTATAGTCTAATAAACCTGTATATGTTTGTACATACTGCCAGCATTGTTCACAGTTCCATTTGTTTTCTTAGGGGGAAGGGAGGGAAATCCCACCCACTAACACCTTCTTCCATAGGTGGAGGCACCAGGCATCAAGAACATAAGGACCAATGGAGTCTGCCCTAGGGGGGCTCCCAACAGGTCGGCCCCAAACCCAGAAATGCCCCATTAGGTAAACAGTCAAGGGGGGCATTACATACATTTTTGTAGGCACCGCTGAGATCAATTTGATTAATTTGCATGAAATGTTGAAAAAGAAATGCAGCTCCCATCACCCTTGCTCTCTGAAACCCCTAGCTTGCCACCAATAACCCGGAGCCTCGGGCCTCCCCATATGAACTAAACCAAGTCTAGCTGGGTCCTCCTTGGTCTCCTCCAATGATCCTCCCAGCCGCAAAATATGAATTGAGTTGAAGAACTTCCCTGATCCCCACTTACTCTTTCTATGGGAGTCTGGCAATCCACACTTGCATTTATTTATTTTTTTTAATGGCTTTGGCCTGCCATGAGACTGGTGCCAACGTAATGCCAACATTGTGCTGGGTTCATGGTTGGCCAGTTCCATTTCCTTGTCTGTCAATTTGAGGTCACTTTGGTGTCAGTATCAGTGTTGGCATTTGCCATTTTTCAGGAGACTCTGGCAGGGGCAGGAGTAAATGAGCATCGTGCCTGCTCTTTTCTTCATGCCATTCCCCTGCAGAAAGGGTAAGTGGGGTCCAGAGATGTCCCCTTCCCCATATCATTTGTGGGGGATTGGGAGAGGGTTTGGAGGAGGGTGAAGAGGGTTCTGGCTGGGCTTGGATCAGCCCAGCTAGCTAGACCCCTGTCCAAGTCCAGGACCCAAAATATTGACAGGGGGTGGGGATGTTCACAAGAATAACCCAGGAAGCTGCATTGGCCATTCAAGGAGGCCCCTTTTCATTTTTATTTTATTTACTTTTATGTTTATTCTGGTTTTGCAAATGAAATGAACTGAAGTAAATATTAAAAGATTTGGATTTGGATTTTCAGAAGGCATTTGACAAAGACCCTCTGAGAGGCTTCTATGAAAACTAAAAAGTCATGGGATAGGAGGCGATGTCCTTTCATGGATTACAAACTGGTTAAAAGTTAGGAAACAGAGAGTAGGAGTAAATGGTCAGTTTTCTCAGTGGAAAAGGGTAAACAGTGGAGTGCCTCAGGGATCTGTACTTGGACCGGTGCTTTTCAATATAAATATAAATGATCTGGAAAGGAATATGATGAGTGACGATATCAAATTGGCAGATGATACAAAATTATTCAGAGTAGTTAAATCATAAGCGGATTGTGGTACATTACAGGAGGACCTTGCAAGACTGGAAGATTGGACATCCAAATGGCAGATGAAATTTAATGTGGACAAGTGCAAGGTGATGCATATAGGGAAAAATAACCCTTGCTATAGTTACACAATGTTAGGTTCCATATTAGAAGCTCCCACCCAAGAAAAAGATCTAGGCATCAAAGTGGATAATATTTTGAAATTATCAGCTCAGTGTGCTGCAGCAGTCAAAAAAGCAAACAGAATGTTAGGAATTATTAGGAAGGGAATGGTTAACAAAACGGAAAATGTCATAATGCCTCTGTATCGTTGCATGGTGAGACCGCACCTTTGAATACTGTGTACAATTCTGGTCGCTACATCTCAAAAAAGATATAGTTGCGATGGAGAAGGTACAGAGAAGGGCAACCAAAATGATAAAGGGGATGGAACAGTTTCCCTATGAGGAAAGGCTGAAGAGATTAGGGCTGTTCAGCTTGGAGAAGAGACGGCTGAGGGGGGGATATGATAGAGGTCTATAAGATCATGAGAGGTCTTGAATAAGTAGATGTGAATCAGTTATTTACATTTTTGGATAATAGAAGGACTAGGGGGCACTCCATGAAGTTAGTAAATTGCACATTTAAGACTAATCGAAGAAAATTCTTTTTCACTCAATGCACAATTAAGCTCTGGAATTTTTTGCCAGAGGATGTGGTTAGTTTTGTTGGTGTAGCTGGGCTTAAAAAGGTTTGGAGGAGAAGTCCACTACCTGCTATTAATCAAGTTGACTTAGAAAATAGCCACTGCAATTACTAGCATCAGTAGCATGGGATCTTCTTAGATTTGGGGTTCTTGCTAGGTTCTTATGGCCTGGTTCGGCATCTGTTGGAAACAGGATGCTGGTCTTGATAGACCCTTGTCTTATGTCCTATGTTTTTTAAAAAAACAACTTTTCCTTCCCCCACTGCAGAAATGGGAAAAATGAGTAGAAACAAAATCTTTTGTCCTGCATATCCCTTTTAAATGCTCAGATTTCTAAAAGGGAGTGTCAAAAGCACACAACTCTGACTTATATTGTGTTTTGTTCTTTTATTATGTTCTAACAGCATCTGACTGGTGCACTACTGAGAAATTGTGCCATTTGTAAATAGTGTGCAATATTCAGAAATAGTGTGTGCTCTTTGGATTAAGTATGCACAATTTGTTGAAAGGAAAATGGGGGAAAAAAAAATCCCTGAATTTCAGGGAGATTTATTTTGTTGTATTTGAAAAGGAATGAAAGAAAGATGTCTCATTGCATTTTCTCATTTTCTTTTCAAATGAATGCACATCCCTATCAGGCAGGCACCCTGCTCTAGCAAAGGGACTCCATACCAGTACATAACTTGTTATAAAGCACACAGGCTTAAGGTAGAGTAGAAATGCTGAAACATTAGTGGTTTTTTTGGTTTTTTTTAAAGGGTGGTGCCAAATCTTTTGCCAGTCATCAATCTCAATCAGTAAGGTTGTGCATGTTTATTCAAATCAGAAAGCAAACCAAGCAGAGCTGCACCCGATTTGCTTCTACAGATATCCTGATGTGAATAAAGAAAAAAAACCTGTCTTTTTTTTCCTAAGTGACATGGTTGTGACAAACTGACTATGTGAAATCTGCCTCAACAGTGAATTTCCACTGACAAGAGTACAGAATTTACCGGAAAGCTTTTAATTCCTCATTCCTTCAATGTTGTGTTGAAGTTGTAACATTTGTGTACCTAATGGAACAGCCACTGATTTACCGGTATTTTAAGACCTATTCTCCCAAAATTCATAGTTTTCTTCTAGAAAATGTGGAGCAGGTGAAATTACTTAAGTGAAAAATAAACCAAAACTTGGTAACATAGGGACTTCCCTTATTTAAAAAAAAGGACTTTATACCACAATTATGTCCCTATGGGAAAAAAAAAATCTTTATTGAATAAGACCCTAGAGCTTATGTAATAAAGGGCTTTTAGCATGTTATTTCAGTAGGAGAAAAGCTTGATACATAAGGGCCCTAACTCACATGTCCTCAGCTGTAAATTTTGCATCCTAAGCCTAAGATGTATGACCTGTTATCAGTTTTACCATTGGGAATGTGACATCTGAGGAAAATTGAAGTCCAGAGGACAGTTAGCAATAAAAAATGACCCTCAGTCTGAACTGCGACATTCTACCTCATGCATCATGATTCCTCATGGCTCATTCAGGTAGCAGGAAGCCAAAATGTTAATATTTCAAAAAAGTATACAGAAAAACATGAAATGCAGAGAGCAGCCTTTTAGCTCAGTATATAGATATGTGTGCTGCAGGGACAGGGCCAGTGCTGGCGTTTTGCTGCCCCGTGCAAATAATTACTGTGCTGCCCCTTGCCCTCCCTGTTCATTCATTCTCTATCCCGGGCTCCCCCAAAAAACACCCAAGTGATACAAACTTTAAAGACTGACTGAAAACACCCCCTGCCCCAAACCACACACACACAATTAAGAGATAGGCATTTATATTTTACATGAAAAATATCAAAATATAATATTCTGAGATAAAAACATCACTTACGTTATATTTACATGCACTGCTGCGATGCCAATCAGAAATCCCTGCATAAAAGATACTTGGAACCCGTATGGTATTAGGCCTATTGTGATGTGTTTTGGGTGTGGGCTTGACCCTCCGAAAGTCCTAAAACACTAATACACTTCCTATTAGGAGAATGCCTCACCTCAGTCACACATGCAGAACATAAACAAACCCTCACCAAATACAGAATAGAGCAACCATAAAGTAGAAATACAAACGCGCAGACTAAAACTGAACTGGAAACTACAAGGAGCCAGACCCTCTATGCTGTGCAACAATGAAAAACCAGAACTATCACCATTCCTCAAACTTCAAACAATAAAATCAAGAAATAAAATAAATACATAATCATAATACTAAAAACATAATAACAATATTATTTAAAAATTAATGAATGAAAGATCAAATAATTAAAAACTCATATACAAGATTTTTTAAATGTCTCAAACACCAATAAAATATTTCAAAATAGTAGACACATCAAATAACACCTGAAAAATAAAACTAAAAAGGATTGCAAAAATTCACGCTCTGCCTACCTGGAAACTTTTGATTTCCAGTCACCCTGAGATTGTCATGGATTAGTGGGAGAGGGATGCACAGACTTTCTTCTCTCTTTCTTATAATCACACACACAAACACACAAGCTCATACATACATATGCTCCCTCTCAGACAAACCTGCAGGCTTCTCCAGATCTTCTTTAGTTGGGATCTTCCAGAAGCAGGAGGCCCACATCTTTATTTCAGCTGCTGGCAGTTTGGAATCCACTTGCAGAACCCATTCTCTCTCTCACACACACATATACAAACACACACATGAAACCCAAGTACCTCCCATTCTCTCTCTCAGACACACAAGCAAGGCAGGCTCTCATTCTCTCTCTCTCTCACACACACATACACACTCCCGAGACAACTCCCATTTACACCTACACCCTCAGGCTCCCATTCACATCCACCCAAATCCCAGGCAGGCTCCCATTCTCACACATATACTCCCTGCCCATCCCAGGAAGGCTCCCATGCATGCATGTGTTCCTACAGGCTTATACTTAACTTTTCACTCTCCTTTCTCTCTTACTCCACAGCCGTGCCCACTAACTTACTTAAGTGTACATCCCCGTTCTCTCTCACCACACCTATCGTCTTATTGGCAACTACTCATATCTATTCTATTTCAATTGGTCATAAGACTTCTATCCTATTTCTTTCTATCAGGCCCAGCTTCTCTCTTTTTCAATTGTGTTTTATAAAACTCATTCTATTTATTTACAGACATAAGTTCAGCGAGAATTTGCTATGTACCACTATTTGATTTTTCCCTTCCATAGTTTCCACTATTACCCCCTCCTCCCCCCCCCCCGATTAAATAAGTTTATTGTAAAACACTGTTGCATATTTTCGTTAACAAGTTTATTGTAATGTTTATTGATTATTGTAAATGTTTATTGTAAAGCATATTTTCGTTGCATATTTTCCTTAACAAGTTTATTGTAAAGTTTATTGATTATTGTAAATGCACTTCCTTCATCGCACAAGATGAGAATACAGGAAGTGCTAGCACCATGAGTGTTGAATACCACAGGGCCCAGCCTAAGAGGAGTTGCCGGACGGGCTTCCTCTTCCGCTGTGGCCTCCTGCATCTTCTGACGCTGGTGGGATCGGGTCCACCGGCAGCACCACGGGCCTCCTGCCAGTGGATGCCCAGGGGCCAATTCATTTGTGTGCCTCTCCAGAGCCTCCCCCAATCCTTCTTGTACTAATGCTTAAGGTCTCAGAAAATCAGTGATGACTCTAGGCAGAAGAATGTGGGGTGGGGGAGGGGGGAGCCAAAATGACATTTCTTCATATCACACCCACCTTCATCGCATGGCCCCCTGTTTTAAAATCAGCTATAAAAGAGTCTTAATAAGAAAGTCCAAAGGACTAATTCAACTAATTCTATATGGCTGTGAGAATGAAGTCTGGAATGTACACAGGAAGGGGCAGAATGTGAATATAAATCCTGCACCTCCAGTTCTATGCATCTACAGAAACGCCCCCTACAATGGAGCTTGGATGTTTCCCTTACAGCTCATCAAACTAAAAGATATTTTCAAATTCTGGTGTCACCTCACAGTAACAGCAACACAAACACCTTCCACTGCCAGACACATTGGGGTAGATTTTATAAATTTGCGCACACGCTTACTTTTGTTCGTGCACCAGGCGCGGACTAGAGTATGCGGGATTTCAATGGATACGCGCGTAGCCGCGCGTATCCATTAAAATCCCGGGTCGGTGCGCGCAAGGCTGCCCAAAATCGTCAACCTGCACGCGCCGAGCCATGCAGCCTGCCTCCGTTCCCTCCGAGGCCGGTCCGAAATCAGAGCGGCCTTGGAGGGAACTTTCCTTCGGCCTCCCCCCACCTTCCCCTCCCTTCCCCTACCAAACCCAACCCCCCGGCCCTATCTAACCCCCCCCCCACCTTTGTTCTACAAATTATGCCTGCTCAAAGCAGGCGTAACTTGCGCGCGTTGGGCTGGCCGCCGGCACGTCAGGGTCTGGTCCGGGGGCTGGGCCAGAGGCCGCGGTCACGCCCTCGGAATGCCCCCCGATGACGCGCCAGCTGTAACACGCCCCCTGACATGCCCCCCGGAACACCCACGATGACATGTTGGCAGCAACACGCCCCCCGACACGCCCCCCAGAACGCCCCCCCCCAGGAAAGCCCCGGGACTAACATGCGTCCCGGGGCTTGCGCGCGCCGCCGAGCCTACTCAACATAGGCTCGGTGCGCGCAGGGGGAGTTTGGGCCAGGTTTTCAGGGGGTACGCACGTATCACCCCTTTGAAAATCTGGCCCATTGTGAACTAACACAAAACCCTGCAAAGAAGACACTCAAAATCTATACTGCAATCCATCGTAACCTTAAGAAGCCAGACTCTGTCTACAGTGAAAGAATGGAAAAACAAAATTACCATTCCTCATAAAACATATAAAATCAAGAAACATAAAGCATCAATTATAATAGTAAAACCATGCTAATAAAATAATATTTTAAAACTATTGACAAATAGAATAACTTCTATTATTTAAAATCATATACATTTTTTTTAAATTTCACAAGCACCAAGAAAATATTTCAAAACAGCACCCATAACAAATAACACCCAGTAATTAAAACTAATATGGACTTTAAAAAAGCCTTACCTGGGAAATCTTGATTTCCAGTCACCCTGAGATTGTCGAGGATTAGGAGGTTAGGGAAGCACACAAACTTTGTCCTCTCTCTCTCAAACATACTCGCATGTCCATTCTCTCTCACACATACCCTGTCACATGAACACGCTCACAACCTCTCTTCCACAGACACAGACACACGCTCAGGCTCTAAGACCTTCTCTCCCCTCCCCCTCCCCTCCCCCTTCCCCCCCACCATCTAAGCTCTTAGTCTCCTGGATTCTCTCATACACAAACACACTCTCACTGGCTCCGTCACATTCACACACACACACCCACACCCAGGCAAGCTCCCAATCATTCTCAGACACACACAGAGATCTCCAACAGGCTCCCATTCATTCTCACATAGCTCCCCTCCACCCCAGTCATGCACATATTCATTCTCACACACACACACACACACACACACACACACACACACACACAGATCCCTATGCAGGCAACAATTCATTCTCACACACACATACACACACACACACACACACACTCTCACACACACACACACGAAGGCAGGCATCCATTCTCTCACAGACACACCCTCATGCAGACTCCTATTCATACACATGCACACACTGAAGGCAGACCCCTCTCTTTCTTTTGCCAGCAACCTCGGAGCCTCTCTCATTCCTCTGCTGCCACTGTCACTGCTGCCACGTGCCTATTGGGGAGGCACCGATCGCTGCTACTGGCACTGAAGCCCATCCTGCTGCCTCCTCTGTGTAGGCCCCACGGTATTAACATGTTGCACAGCTTCCAGTTCCTCCATGCTGATCTCATACATTGCAAGATCAGCATAGAGAAATTGCTACTCTTTCACATTCCCAAAGATAACATATGCCAATCACTAAAAATTAAAAAATGATTTTCTGTTTTATCTTTGTTGTCTGTTCTTAGTTTTCTAATTAGTTTCTCACAGGCTTTTTTTCCTCACCTTCCCTTTCTTGGTCTTTTCCCAATTTGTTTTACAGGGTCTATTTTTTTCTGTTTCTTTTCTCTCCACATGTCTTCTTCTTTTCTTCCCTCAAGCATACACTCAAGCTCTCATTCTCTAATGCTGTCTCTCTCTCACAAACACAAACTCATGATCTCATTCTTACATACACAAACACTCAAGCTCTCATTCCATATGCTCTCTCTCTCTCTCACACACCTACACACACACAGGCACAGACTCTCATACTCACATGCTGTCTCGCACACACAGCTCTCACTCAAATGCTTTCTGTCATACATACACACACACTATCTCTCTCTTTCGCATGCTTTCTCACGCTAATGCTCACAAACACACAGGCTTCTCACTCTCACATGCTATCTCACACACACAAACACACAGAGGCTCTCACATACTGTCTCTCCGATCATACATGCTCTCACTCCCACACACAGTCCCTCAACTTACTCTCTCTCACACACAAACTCTGAACTCCTTCTCATTCGCACCCACACTCTACAGGGCCTCAGCCTCTCTCTCACCTCTGGATATCCTCTTTGCGGGTTGCTGCGAGATGAGATCCATGGTGGCCCTGATCTTCTTGGGCCACTGCGAGGTGGGATTCGCAGCGGCCCTGCCACAACTGCTGCTCTTTTTCTGCACATGGCCGATGCTCCTCCTCCTTCCTGCATGTGCAGCTCCAGCAACGTTTTTCTTCTGGGGCCATGAAGGCAGGAAGGAGGAAAAGCCCATGGACATGACTTTTTCTTCAAGTGGTGGGATGAGCCCACCCACTCAGTACAAATCTGCCTCCTGCTTTTTCTGCCACTGGTGGACTCGATCCCACCGGCGGCACCACAGACCTCTACTTCTTCCGGCACCGTGGGATCGAGTCCAACAGCAGCAACACGAGCCTCTCCCCACTCTCGACGCTGCCCCATCGTGTGTGCCACCCTGTGCAATTGTACGGTTTGCACACCCTGTGGTGCTGGCCTGTACAGGGTAGGCGGTCTGGGCTCTGATCTCTTGTTCTTTGAGATCAATTAGGCCTGACCATGCCACAGAGGAGGCAAGAGAGCTTTAATCCCTACTTTTCATCCCTTTTTGGCTACCACATTCATACCCAGAAGAAATTAAAGATCCTATGTATGAAACATTGTTCCAATAGCAGAGGGATGGTAACCTTCAAACGAGCGCATGGGTGCACTCATACGCATGTGCATTGGCGTACGTCCAGATACGTGGCCATTTTATTACATGTGCGCACATACTGGATTATGTGTGCACCCAGTTTTGCAAGTGGGCACATAGCTGCTTAAAGTCAGGCTTGAGCCGTGCAAGTGGAGGGATTTTTTTAAGAGGCACACATCTTAGTTACGTCAGTTCATCTACCAGTTGGCCCAGTCTACAGCTAGGTCCTCCGAACCCCCTGATTCATTAGCCTGCATCCCTCCCAATTGACCTGGACTCCCTCAGACCCCTGAGAGATGCCTACAGTTTTATCTAGGCTTACACCTCCTCACTGACGGAAGTAAAGCTGTGTGACACTAGACCTGGGCATGAGTCCGGGTGTGAACGTACTGATGCGCACATCTCTGGGCCCCACTCCGGAATGCACACACCCTACCCCTTTTTTTGTCCAAAGCGAGATATTCACACATAGGGACATTTGTGTCCACGTGAGTGCCTTTTAAAACTGGGTGAGTGCACGCATGTCTACACGCGCACACATCTTCTGATTTTGGCACACTTGTGTCTTTAAAAATTCATCTTAAAATGGGAAAAAAGCTCTAGTAAAAGGGACCCAAAATCTCCCAAAGCAGTCTGATTGGCAGGATTTGCACAATACATGAGACAAGGGCAGAGATTTTGCATGGGGGAGGCAATTTCCATTGTAAAACCATCACTCACAGACCTACTTTAGCTTGGGTTCATAGACAGTAAAATATAGATATAGAGATGTAGACAAGAATCTCTCTTTCTCGTGGATTCATCTCTCTCTCTATATATTTATACATTGCATATACATATGTGTATACAGATAGATGGAGATAGAGATATATTTATTAATTAACTCTTTTTCTTCCAGACATTTATTTTCTTTTTATGTTATCTTGTTTTCATTCATGTATTTCATGTATTTTTGAAAGACGTTTTTGATGGGTAAACAGTAGAAATGAGCTTTTTGAAAATATCCCCCCCCCCATTTGCACTCCTTGAGCCACTGCAGATATAACTTTACCTGCAGTGCAAGGAAGCGATCCCATAGGCAAGGTTGGAGGAGGGGTCTTTCAATTAAGCACATGCTTTTGAATTTTCGAAAGAATGCGCTTTTTTTTTTTTCAGGAAAACAGCCCACACAAAATAGCAGGAATAAAGGTGTGCGAATAGAATTTCTAAGAGAATTTTCAACGTGAGAGTGCACCCGGAGTTTCACTTTGAAAATTGGGGCAAGGTCCATGGGTATAAATATTATCTGTTGACTTTGTACCAATATGGGCAATTAGAAGTGGATGTGGTGGGGATGTGGTGGTGGAACAATCAAAAGTAATTTCCCGTCTCAGGGTTAGAATTTAAAATGAACATGATACTGACCCCAAATTTGGAATTACCCTTAGTTTTCAAAAAAATGTGAAGCGTGATTTCAAATTCGGAATCACCATGTTTTAACGTTCCCCCTCCCTGCCCCAGTACACTAGGGATGTGCAGACAAAAAGTTTATGTTCATAAGTCCATAAGTCGAAAAGGGGGGTCAATTTCGGTCAATATGGACATATGGAGAATTCCATAGGTTGAGTCTATGTCCATACGTGCACCGGTTCCCTAAATAAAAATTTAAACCCCTCACCCTCCTTAATCCCCCCCCAAGACTTACCAAAATTCCCTGGTGGGCCAGCGGGGAGTCAGGAAGCCATTCCTCTATTCCTTTGCGAGGAGCACGTGACGTCCGCGTCACGTCGGAGTGATGCGGCCGTCACGTGGTCCACCGCGGTTCTGCTCCCGGACCCCTCGGACACAAACGGAACTTTTGGCCAGCTTGGGGGGGCCTCCTGACCCCCCCAAGCTGGCCAAAAGTTCCGTTTGTGTCCAACAAGGGGTCCGGGAGCGGAACCAGCTTGGGGGGGTCAGGAGCACGTGACGGCCGCGTCACTAGTGACACGGCCGTCACGTGGTCCACCGCGGTTCCGCTCCCGGACCATTTGTTGGACACAAACGGAACTTTTGGCCAGCTTGGGGGGGGCCTCCTGACCTCCCCAAGCTGGCCAAAAGTTCTGTTTGTGTCCAACGAGGGGTCCGGGAGCGGAACCGCGGTGGACCACGTGACGGCCGCGTCACTCCGACGTGACGCGGATGTCACGTGCTCCTCGCAAAGGAATAGAAGAATGGCTTTCTGACTCCCCGCTGGACCACCAGGGAGTTTTGGTAAGTCTTGGGGGGGATTAAGGAGGGTGAGGGGTTTAAATTTCTATTTAGGATCAACGATCGCGATTTCCAACGTATTCAACATAGCTATGTTGAATAAGTTGGAAATCCGATCGTTTTCGCCTCATCACTTTTTTAAGTTAAAAAAAAAAAAGTAGCATTTTACATATAAGTTCAAAACGAATGCACACCCCTACAGTACACCATTCTGTCCAATTTAGTTGAGAAAGAAATGTGAACATTTACTGTAGGTGACTTATTTATCCTGCTTAAAATGTAAAATGATTTGTATATATATATTCTGAACTTGTGTTTGAAAATTCTAACATATTTCTAAGTCAAGTAGAAAACTAAAACTTTGCATGTTAAGAAGATCATTTTCAAAGCCATTTACCCAGCTAAAGGGACTGTCTTAGAATCGTCCTCCTCAGGACAGAAAAAATGCATGCATGAGTTTATGCTGTGTGTGTTTTTAGCTACATAAAAATGGGGCAGTTCTGGGGAATGTTTAGGTAGAATCTTTTTGCCACAAAAAGAGGAGGTACCAAGTTTATTGGCAATTTGCCCCCTGCTGCCAGCATGTAAACAAATTTTCCAAAGAAAAATTACACACGGGGAGACAGATCTTTAAACAATACACGATCGCGTACTTTTGTTGGCGCACCAGGCGCAAAGAAAAGTACGCTGGATTTTATAAGATACGCGTGTAGCCGCGCCTATCCTATAAAATCTGGGATCGGCGCGCGCAAGGCTGCCGATTTTGGGCAGCCTGCGCACGCCGAGCCGCACAGCCTGCCTCCGTTCCCTCCGAGGCCGCTCCGAAATCGGAGCGGCCTCGGAGGGATCTTTCTTTTCGCCTGCCCTCCCCTTCTCCTCCCTTCCCCTGCCTAACCCACCCCCCCCGGCCCTATCTAAACCCCCCCTTACCTTTATTTCGTGAATTACACCTGCCCAAAGCAGACATAAATCAACGAGCACCAGCGGAGTGCTGGCGAGCCATCATCCGTCCCAGGGGCTGGTCCGGAGACCACGACCATGCCCCCGGGCTGGCGCCACGCCCCGGCCCCGCCCCTGAAACGGTGCGTCATTAGGCCCCGCCCCGACACACCCCCAACACGCCCCTTTCCAAAAACCCCGGGACTTACGTGAGTCCCGGGGCTCTGCGCACGCAGGCAGCCTATGCAAAATAGGCATGCCAGCGCGGGAGGGCCCTGCTCGTGTAAATCCCGCCGGATTTACAAGAACAGGGGGTTTAAAATCTGACCCCTAGTATGTAAGGTGGTTAGTCGACAATTAATCCATCTAAAGTTAACTGGATAACTTGACCCAGATATTCAGTGGGATAAATGTCCCGCTGAGTATAATCATCTAAAGTTATCTAGCTACCATTGGTTGGATAACTTAAACCTAATCGGCCAGCTTTGAATATGGCTGGTTAGATCTAAAGTTATCTGGTCTTGTGGGACCTTATAATTAGCTATTTAACCAGATATCTTCAAAAGATATGCAGTTAAGTTGCATTCCTTTGCAAAAAAAATAAAAACAAAACTTTACCATGAGTCTCCCGGCTGATTTCCACCCTGATCTCAAATTTAACAAATCCCTGCTAGCTGAGCTATCCCTCACAATCCCCTCCGAAAACCCAAATCTCCCTGGAGCACCTCTTTTTTATCTGACTAGAGTTTAGTTGGAGAATGACTTACCGGTTAAAATCTAGCCGGACAAGTAGCTCAGTGTGCCAAAACTTGCCATTTTGATGGGTAACTTGCGAGTTACCCATCTAAATGGCTTTGCATATTGACCCCAATGGGCCTGATATTCAAATGCAGGAATATCCAGTTATATACAGCGGCCGCTAGATAGTTGGATAAGTCTCTTATCTGGCTATCTGGCTAACTTAGGGGCAGATCAGGGAGGCGCTATCTTGCCGGATAACTTATCCAGCTAAGTAGTAATATTGAGACAGCCAGATAAGTCTAGATCTGCTATTGAGCATGTCTCAACTTAGCCAGATAGCACTTATCTGGCTAAGAAGTGTTTTATAACTTAGCCGGATAAGCTCTGTCTGGCCAAGTTACTTAGCCTTTGAATATCTACCCCAATATCTATCTCAATTTTGCTTTTCAATCAAATTTAACAGAAATTATATATCGGAGAGTTTTTGAAAGATGATGATTCAGACTATGGCTACAAAACATCCATTGCCTGTGTAGAACAGGGACAGAAAGGCTTGGTTTCAGCAAACAAAGTTAAATAGTAGGAAAGCGTAATTTGGTTTCAGCTAGTTTGCAATACAGAGAAATTAGAATATGAGGTGCATTGAAAGTAAGCAAACCAATAGCTATAAATTCAAAATTATGAGGTCCATACCGATCTATCCATGATCGAAATCCTCTTCTCAAAATTGGAGTACTCCATATGAAGAAGCCCAAGAGTGGTGATGAAACATAAATAATCTGTTTAAGCTTTTCATATCTAAACATTACTCAGCTATAGCTCCAAAATAAAAAAAAAAAGCTTCAGAAACATTTATTTTCAATGTATGCCTCCCCCTTTTTTTCTCTGTATTCCAGACTGATTGAAAACAAATTACCTTTCCCGACTATTCAACTTTCTTTGCTAAAAATGAGCCTTCCCAAGCTTGAATTCTGCAGGCTCTGTAAGCCTAGTGATAGGTCTGTCGCCATCCTAAGTGGATTATTGTACCGGCTCGCAAAGAATTATTACCCCCAGCTGAAGTTCTGTGTCTGAACTCCGTTCTGATCAATGCGTGGAAAAAGGCTGTGGGATTTGGGACCTCTTGATCATGATGCAGCTGCCGCACATCTGTTAACTGAAGCGATGAGGAAAAAATAAATAACAATCAAAAGTAGTCAGCAGAGACCCAGGAAAGCCATTTGAATTTTTCAGCACTAGCACCGTTGGAGAGAAGGAATGTTAAAAAGAAAACCTAAGACAGAGACGTGCAGCAGATGCGGCAATCCGAGATGGCAAAATTAGAAACCGAAGGAAAAAACATCTTTAATGAGTCAAGGAATACCCTAGAAAATAATGAACAATATAATATATCTTTAATTTGAAAAAAAAAAAAACAGAAACCCAGATACTAAAGAGATGCTCAGTTATTGCATATGTTTTTCTAAAAATGTGCTGCATTAATTGTTTAGGTGTCTTTTTTTTTTCCCATTCTGTGAGCATGCTGCATTTGAATTCAATAAAGACCTGAATGCGCAGGTTAAAACAAGGATGTAATAGCCCCTTTAGGGAAAGAGTTGCAGGAATTGGAATGAGATAATGGGAAAAGTAAAGCTACCAGAACGTTTGGCCCAGACTCACGATGACAACGCGTCATGCGGTGGCTAGGAAAGGCTTCAAGACAGGTCATGGTCTGAAGACAAGAGAGGATGCCGCCACAAAGAGCCTAATGCTCGCCTTTTTCTGGGAGGAACGGAAAATACAGCCTATTGATTCATTGACTTCAGTAACACCGGTGCCAAAGAAGTTTTCCAGTCTTAGGTTTGTACTTGAATATGATCTATAATAGCAGCTCACTCAAGAGGCAGAAGAGCCACAGGCATAAAAGGGCCCTGACCCTGTGCCCTACTTATGTCTCAGGGCCTGTAATTCCTCTGCGTTTAGCTGGAGCTTTCCGACAGCATCATCATATATTTCAGTAATGAGAGCTCTGGCATTGCCTTTTAGGCCAAAACATATTTGTGAACATGAAAAACTCTAAACATTATTAGGATGAAGCAAACTGCCTTCTTTTCTGTTTTGCCTAAGAGTCATTTTTTTCATCTGTTTTGATTCTACATTTTTAGAGCAGCACATAACAGCAAACAACACTTACAAACAAATACAAGTATTTCTGAAACTGAGAATGCACATCTGAAACTTTTAATTACAGTTAGCTTGCATTACAGGCTGCCAGGCTTCGATTCACGAAGCTGCATGAAGCAGTAATGTGTTACTTTCTGCAAGTCCCATAATTATAATTCTGGGAGGAAAAGGGGAGCTTCAGATCTGCTGTGGCCATTATGAAAGATAGCACTAGTTGGGCCAGAGCGAGTGGGGATCACTACTGCCCCTTTTGGACCAGAAACCCATGGAAAAACCTGGGAATGGGAGATTGGGAGGTAGGGAAATAATTTGAGTGGGTTTGGAAGTCAGAATCAGGGATAGTCTTTCTCTTTGCTTGCTTTCTATCTCAATTTCCCTCCTCCCTGAATTCTTTCCCCTCTCTTTCCCGTTAGTGCGCACTAACTCGAAAAATGAATTTTTCCGAAATTTCAGAAAAATTCCATTTGTTTTTTGGTTCCCCCGAACCATACTGAATTAGGCAATTTTGTTGAAATTGCCTAATTCAGGAAAAACAAATACACATCTCTAATAATTAAGGGGGGGGGGGGGAATCTTGATGCCATTTTGCCTTGTGGATCAACCACTCTTGCTCCACCTTAGGGGATCTCTCTGCCACTCAGCCTTGCTGCCATACCCAGACTTTACACCTTAGGGTTCTTGCTACCACTTTGCCTGTATTGCCATACTCTATCCTCTATATCTTGGGGTTATCTTGCCATTATGGGTGGCTGCTTTGCACCTCTCATGGAGTCATCATGCTACTCATTATGTTGCTTTGCCCTTCTATCAGTGATGGGTATTGTTCTGCTACCTTTGCTGCTTTGCTCTCCTTTCATGGCACCTTAGCATGTTAAAATCCACTCTTGCTGCCACTTTTCCCCTCTCGTGCTGCCTTTAGAGGTTCATGCCTCTGTTATCAGTGCCCTCTTTTGAAGCCTTGGGATGTTCTTGACATTCTTGATGCTGCTTTGCTACTCTGATGATGCCTTGGAGAACTCCTGCCACTGCTGGTACCCTTTTACCGCTTTATTGTGCCCTCCCTGCCCTCCCCTTGACAGAGCCCTGCCCAATTAGCACAGAATCGTTAACCCAACTTGAAATAAACACTTCAAAATGTTTTGTCTGTGGTCTGATTCTTTTCTGCTGTCTCTTCTTCCTGCCTGCCCTCCCCCATAGCCATACATCACAAGCTCTTAGTTCACCAACCCTCTCCTAGGCTCAGAAGAAGTATATATTGTTTTGCTGGTGGGAGAACAACGGTTAGTGGCCAGAAGCTCTTGCCCAATGTGGGAGACTTGGCAGATCTGGAATTTTAGTAGCAGTGGCAGCACTTATTTCCCATGTTGGCTGGGTTTAGGAAGTATTACTGTTATTATTATCATCATTATTATTATTATTAATTATAGGTGTAATCCTTTGCTGTTCTCCTCAAGGACTGACAGACTGGACTCAGACTGGATATTCAAATCATATTTACTGATCATTTCCAAAAGGTCAATCACTGTCCCTCAAACATTCAGCAAATGAAACTGTACAGTTGGGCTATTTACACGGGGTCTCTGCTGGGATGCTGGGGTCCCAGCTCCTGGGAGCGAGCTTGCCACTGACTACTCATCTGTGCAGCAGCCCAGTAGAGGGAGAATCCTAGTGGGGGGCGGGGTCCTACACCATGAAAAGTTGCTACCAGAGTCCAAAGTTTAGTCTGAAGCCCTCAGCCTGTGTCCTGATCCTTTCGGGGTGGAGATATGATTGGGAGCCTCTCAAGGCTTGATGGTGCAATCTTGAAGGGCCTCTCGAGGAGAGAGGCCAGATGTTCCAGGTCAGCTCACAGCTCTCTATCTCCTTCACCAGGTTGTGCAGAGTGGTGGGAAAATCCAAAAGTCTCTATCCAAAATATCTCTTGCTGGGAGGGGCTGTCACTGGTCTTGCTTCCTCTAAGGAGTAGAGGAATTGCTTACAGCTCTCCAACCCCTGCCCTTCCGGAGGAAGTGGTGAAGACCAGAACTGTGAAGGACTTCAAAGGGGCGTGGGATAAACACTGTGGATCCATAAAGTCAAGAGGCCGCCAATGAAGAGTGGGTGACTCGCCAGAATGATGGCTACTGCCTGGAGACAATACCCTTATTAAATAAACATACACAAGGTTACTGTGACTCCAACATCACTCTAAGCTTCAACAGCAAGAGGAAATGTGGAAAAAAGGATTTGCACTCACAAAGCCGGGAGTAGCTGGCTTGTTACGGCGGTTACTACCCCAAACCAAATGTGCCTGATACATCACTTTCGATGCACATCCAGCATAGCTCTCTGCTCCAACGGCAGGGGAGAAGAAAAACTGATACTTCACGCATATCCAGCATAGCTCTCTGCTTCAACGGCAGGGGAAAAGAAAAACTGATACTTCACGCATATCCAGCATAGCTTCAACGGCAGGGGAGAAGAAAAAAGGATTCACACTCACAAAGCGGGGAGTAGCTGGCTTGTTACGGCGGTTACTACCCCAAACCAAATGTGCCTGATACTTCACTTTCGATGCATATCCAGCATAGCTCTCTGCTTCAACGGCAGGGGAGAAGACTGATACTTCACACATATCCAGCATAGCTCTCTGCTTCAACGGCAGGGGAGAAGAAAAACAACCAATAAGGGCTGTATAACATAGTCTGGGTTAAAACAAATAAGCATGGGTGTAGCTTGCTTATTGCGGCAGTTAGGGATGTGCAGAGCAAAATTTTATGTTCATATTTTTTATGTCCGAAAGGGGGTCCCACTTGCGGCCAATATGGACATAAAAAAAATCCAATGAGTTGGGTATATGTACATATGTGCAAAAAAAAAATTTAAACCCCCTCACCCTCCTTAATCCCCCCCCCAGACTTACCACAACTCCCTGGTGATCGAGCGAGGAGTGAGGACGTCATTTCTGCAATCCTTGGCGAGAAGCATGTGACGTCGGTGGCACGTCGAGTGACGCGGCGTCACGTGATTCCCGGCGAGTTCGCGCCGGACGGCTCGTTCGGCCCAAAAAGAACTTTTGGCCAGCTTGGGGGGGCCTCCTGACCCCCCCAAGCTGGCCAAAAGTTCTTTTTGGGCCGAACGAGCCGTCCGGCGCGAACTCGCCGGGAATCAAGTGGCGCCGCGTCACTCAGACGCGACGTCACGTGATTCCCGGCAAGTTCGCGCCGGACGGCTCGTTCGGCCCAAAAAGAACTTTTGGCCAGCTTGGGGGGGCCTCTTGACTCCCCCAAGCTGGCCAAAAGTTCTTTTTGGGCCGAACGAGCCGTCCGGCGCGAACTCGCCGGGAATCACGTGGCGCCGCGTCACTCAGATGCGACGTCACGTGATTCCCGGCGAGTTCGCGCCGGACGGCTCGTTCGGCCCAAAAAGAACTTTTGGCCAGCTTGGGGGGGCCTCCTGACCCCCTCAAGCTGGCCAAAAGTTCTTTTTGGGCCGAACGAGCCGTCCGGCGCGAACTCGCCGGGAATCACGTGATGCCGGCGTCACTCGACGTGCCACCGACGTCACATGCTTCTCGCCAAGGATTGCAGAAATGGCGTCCTCACTCCGCTCCATCACCATGGAGTTGTGGTAAGTCGGGGGGGGGGGGGGATTAAGGAGGGTGAGGGGGTTTATATTTTTATTTTGGCTCAACAATCGCGATTTCCCACATATCGAACATATCTATGTTCGATATGTGGGAAATCCGATCGTTTATGTCGAATCAATTTTTTAAGTAAAAAAAAAAAATGAGTTGCGTTTCACTAATGCGGTCAATCCGAATGCACACCCCTAGCGGCAGTTACTACCCCTACTACCCCTAACTAATCAAGCTAGATATTTCACTTGGATGCAGCTCCATCACTGCTCTCTACATTAATGGTGGGGGAGGAAGGGAAATAGAACCAAGAGCTAAAAGAAACAGATAAGTATGAGAGAAAAAATGTGTGAAGCTTGCTGGGCAGACTGGATGGGCCATTTGGTCTTCTTCTGCCGTCATTTCTATGTTTCTATGTTTCTATGTTTCTCAGGATTGGAAGAGGTTGCTCCTCTCCCAAGGCAAAGGGTATTTCCCAGAATAAGAAAACTTATCAAAAACCTTCACTCCCAGAGAGGGAGTGTACTGAGAAGGGATTTTCTCTAAATGCAAGGAAAATACCAAGCTGGGTTAATAGTCCCAGCTCAACGGGGATGAAAGGAAACAGTTCCTTACTCCTGAACCTCAAACTCAAAATTACCACACTGTGTACTTCTCTAATGCCACCTTATGCCCCTGGGATATCCAATCACAGCCAGCTCAGTGATGAGACTGAAAGAGAATGCACATCCCATGCTATTACTAGTCCAGATAGTAAGGGTCCTAGGGCCATCTAGTGACAAACTGAAGGGGTTGGTCACACAAGTATAGTCCATATCAGATGTATGCAGCACTGTACAGGGACACGTGAAGGGTGGGTCCTACTCCTTGGAACTTGCAATCCAGTCAAGACAGACAATCAAAAAAATAGCAACAAAAACAGATAGATTGCTTTAAGACAGCAAGACCATGTCTAAAAGAAGTTTTAAAGTAGGTGGTGACTGGTGCGGGTAAATTGAGGATTTTGAGTATCATGAAATATGATGATGGGGTTGTATACGCCAGGGAGGGGCAAACATTAGTTAGAGGACACAGAGAAATGTGGTAAGGTAAGGTTTAATTGTGGAAATCCACTATTTCATCTAATTGGGTAAAGCTATGAAACATTAGGGGTGTCCCCACTGATTATTTTCATTTTGTTTCCCGAGGGAGGTTGTGAGATTTTGGTGTTTCATTGTATTTTCATTTCATTTCATGCTATTTTCTAGTTTTCAGTGTGAAATTTGCAAATAGCTCTGCAAAATTCAAATAGCATGCATACAAATATTCTAGCCTGCACTGTTTGTATTTTGGATGCAAAATGTACAAATTGTGTGCATAAAAACAGAAAGTAAAATAACATTAAAATAAATGTTGTGGGAATTTATTTTTTTTTAAACAGCATGAAACAAAACAGTCTTTTGTATTTTTCATGTCATATCAAAACAAATTCAATTTCAGTGTAAGTCAGAGAGAAAGAGAGAGAAGGGGGGAGGGGGACAGGCCTACAACAAATGCATTGACTTTGGTTGCAGAGGAGGTGGGATAGAGAAGCCCTGGCCTTGAAGAGCAGCCAAGAATTGCTGGAAATGATGTTCACAAGACCACATTTCCAGTGGCTCAGTGGCCTCTTGAACTGTACGTCCTGCATAATTTAGCAAATTGCAGAATGTTAATGATGGAGTACCATGTGCATTCCTTCCACAATTACTTCTAACTCATTTTGCAGCAAAAAAATAAAATGTTATGTTTTTCTTGTCACTTTAATTCCCTTTTTGGGCACTCTTTGTACCTCGTGCCTATTCTTTTCAAAGGAAAGCGAGGGCACAGAAAAGATAAAAAGGTTTTTAATCTTCAGCAAATTATTCAAATCAACTCAAACAAATCCTTCTGTTTGCACTGCTGTAACGTTCACAACCTTCTTTTTGTAAAAGGTATTTTATCTTCTTGTGCCAAATAGCAAAAATCTTTTGATAATAGGAGCTGTATTTTCATAATGCTCATTAGGCAGATGACAGGGATAAGGAATTCGTGCAATAAAGGTTTTAGCATCGCTTTTGAGTTGCTGCAACTTAGCAGAATACCAACTATCAGATCAAGAAAACAAGTGCTTTAATGCAAATGGTTGGGTGGTGTCTTTGATTGCATTTCAAAATAGAAAGACTTCATAAGTTCAGTTTCCCCCCCTGATTCTGAGTGCTGATTCCTCCATTTGGTGTCTGTGAGGCACGTCGTATGCCTTTATTTATAGATGCTATTTCCCCGAGATTGCCAGAACTAATGATCTGCAGGATGGTTGCAATTATCCACTGGTAAATTGTGCAGGTTAAATGTGTTGGATGAAATGCAAGGATTGCGTTGAATTAATGAATTTCTGCAAATCGATATAAATGATATAAATAGAAGATCATCTCAAATCATAATTACCTGTAATGCAGGGCTTTCATAGCGTGCTGGGAAAGTGCGAAGTGTGTCAGCAAAAAAAACAAAACGAGTGATTGCAGTAGGAGGGTCATTCTCCCAAGGGGAGGACAGCTGAAAGGCTGACCGGGAAAATCTGATAGTCTGAAGGGGAAATGAGTGAACGTATAAGAAAAATGTTACAAAAGCAGTGACATGCAGCCATGCCACTCTGGGTTCCAATATTTGCAAATTTCAGAGAAAAGGATCTCACTAGCACCCAGTGAGGGAGGCTCTAAACAAACTGCTCCCCAATGCCAGTCCCCATAGCCTCAAACAGATATTTGATATTCTCAATGCATATGCATAAGATATATTTGTATTCATTTGATCTAAGAACCAGGTTAATTTGGATACTTTGGTTGCCCTGACAACCAGATCTATCAGTTGGATGAGGATTGAGATCTGTTGCTACTGAAGTAACACTAGTTATTGCAGAAAATATTAATGATATCTCACTAAGAGGTATCTGAGCAGCAGTGAACCAACAAGACAAATCTGCAAAATAAGAAATGTTCAAGAAGAATGAAGGAGCTTGGTTATAATTTGACAAATTCTACAGATTCCTCTGAGATCTGCTGAGAAAACTGTTAGATTTTCTCTGGTGGCCCTTAGAGAGAGCAAAAGCAAATCAGCAGTGATTTTCTACTGATTCACCATGGATTTCCAATCTCTTTATCTCTCTTCCTCCATATAATGTGCTTAGCAGGAAGTGATGTCTGTCTGCAGCAGAGGACTGGAAGGCTTACCTGCATACTTCTCACAGCAGCCCCAGCAGAGGACTCCAGAGGACACTGCCAGCTGCCTAGGCTTTAACTTCCACAGCCCCCCCCCCACGCAGTCTCCCACTGCAGAAAACCAGAAGGCTTGTTTGCATACTTTTCCTAACAGCCCCAGTAAAGAAAACTATGAGTTATCTAGGTTTCAGCTTTTACAGGCCTGGTACTCTTTCTAGTTCCAAAGGACCTGAAGGCACATTTCCATGCTTCTCACAGCAGTCCCAGCAATGAACACTGGGCTGTATCTAAGCTTCAGTTCCTACAGTCCCCATGCTTTTCAGCTGCAGAAAACTGAAAGGCTCATTTGCATACTTTTCCTTGTAGACGCAGCAGAAGGCTGAAGTGAACCCTGCAATCTATCTAGGTTTCAGCTTTCACAGCCTCCATGCTCTTTCTAGCACTAGAGAAACTAAAGGCTCACTTGCATACTTCTCCCAGAAGCCCCAGCAGAGAACAATAGCTTCTTCCAGCAGCCCCAGCACAAGACACTGTCTGCTATCAAGGTTTGTGCTTTCACAGATCCCCATACTCCTTTGAGCAGCAGAAGGCTAGAAGGCTCAACTATATACAAAATATATCATAAGAACATAAGAAATTGCCATGCTGGGTCAGACCAAGGGTCCATCAAGCCCAGCATCCTGTTTCCAACAGAGGCCAAACCAGGCCACAAGAACCTGGCAATTACCCTAACACTAAGAAGATCCCATGCTACTGATGCAATTAATAGCAGTGGCTATTCCCTAAGTATAATTGATTAATAGCCATTAATGGACTTCTCCTCCAAGAACTTATCCAAACCTTTTTTGAACCCAGCTACACTAACTGCACTAACCACATCCTCTGGCAACAAATTCCAGAGCTTTATTTTGCATTGAGTGAAAAAGAATTTTCTCCAGTTAGTCAATATAGAAAATAATATAATATAAATAAATAATATGCTTTTTCTATTGGCCCCAGCATAAAACTCTACAGGATACCACAAGTATTCTGGGCGTCATCTCCCACATCCCCTTCCCTTTCAGCAGCAGAAGACTGGAATACATACACCAAAATACCACTTCCTATAAATTTTCAACAACAGATTTCAATAACAACGAATTAGTTCAAAACAAGGATCAATAATGTGTGTAACTGAGTAGTTATAAGTAGATTAATTGTAGTCTCTGGAAGATCATTAAGAGACAAATCTAAAATAAACCAATAGATTAAAGTACATAAGATTAGTTTGAACATCCCCTACTCCCTTAGAAATTCTAAATCACTAACACCTAAACAAAATTATGATGCAGACAATAGTCCAGCAGTGAGAGGGGGCTATCCTGTCTTTGCAGTTGATGTGAGGTTAAATGTGTGCACTTGGTGCAATGTAGGGTTATGCAGGGATAAAACATTTATTTTTATATTTCAGTTCATTTTCAGGTTTTTTTACATGAATTTTGGCTCATGAAATGTTTGATTTGTTTAATTTGTATGAAAAAATGAATAAAACATAAAAAAAGAAATGAAGAAATGAAGAATAAAATGAAAGGAGAGGCTCCTGGCCCCACTACCCATTCCTTTAACCCACCTGGAAAAATACAGAGGCCACGGTCCCCCTGGCCCCCACTTCCCTAGTCCAATGGAGATCTGCCAGTGATGTAATTCGCAAGGCCAAAGGCCAGGGATTCAAACACCGCAGCCGAGGCCTGGACCCAGGCCTGACACTGAGGCTTGGCCCAGAGGCCACATCCTGATGCTTAACCTTGGCCTACACAGGGGCTCAGGCCCAGATCCGATGCTGCAGCTCGTCCCAGGACCCGGATCCCTTGCTTGGCCTTGACTCAGAAACAAGCCCAATGCCAGGACTCAACCTGGAGGCCAGCTTCTGATGCCTGGGTCTTGGTCTAGGCTAGAACTTGGGCCCAGGCCCAACATTGCAGCACAGCCTGGAGGCTTTGTCCCAGTGTCAGGCCTCAGCCCAGACCCAGGACCAACACCTGGATTTTAACCCGAAAGCTGTGTCCCAATGCTGTGGGCTTAACCAGGAACCAAGACCAATATTGGTGGGACCCCAGCAGATGTCCATAATTGGGATATAAGAGCCAAAAAAAGTAATGTAGAAGAGGATTTACCAGGCCTGGGCTAGATCCTGGGTGGAGGCCCAGGCATCAGGATCCAGCATACCAGCTGAGCCCTGGTGTCTGGCCTGAGTCCAGCTTGAGGCCCTGGCATAAGGACCCAGCATCCAGGTCAGGTCCCACCTTGGGCCTGGGTCCGGCTCCATCCTAGGCCAGAGACCAGACCCAGGCCTGACACTGATGACTGGCCCAGAGGCTGGGTACTGATGCTTGACCTCAGCCTAGACTGGGGCCTGGTCCCAAGCCCAATGCCACATCCAGACCCAGAGGCCATGTCCTGATACCAGGGCCTCAACCCATATACAGGCCCAATGAGGAACCCAATCCAAAGGCCAGATTCCAATGCATGGGCTTCAACCTTTGCCAGATTTCTTGCTAAGACCTAATGCTGTGGCCCAGCTTGGAGGCCAGGTTCTGACATTGTGCTTTGGCTCAGATCTAGTTCCAAAGCCATGGCATGACCCAGAGGCCAGATCTTGATGAATGGGCATTATCCTATGCTGGCGTCTGGGCCCAGGCCCAGCACCATGGTCCAGCCTGGATGCCAGGTCCCAATGCTTGACCTTGACCCAGAGACAGGTCAAGTGGGGAGCTGACCTGGAGGCAAGATTTGAATGTCTGGGCCACAGCCTAAGCTAAAGCCTAGACTCAGACCTGACTCTGTGGCTTTCCTGGAGGTCAGGTTCCAATGCCGGGGCCCGACCTGAAGGCTGAGTGCTGATACCTGGGCCTTGGCCTAGACTGGAGTCCCGGCCCAAGAACCAGACCCAAGTCCAATGCTGGGGCCTGACCCGGAGACTGGATCCCATTGCCTGGACCTCTGCCTATGCTGGAGTCTAGGCCCAGGCCTGATGCCAGTGCACAGCTTGAAGGCCAGGTTCCAACACTGGGGCCTTAACGCAGAATCAGGCTTGTTGCCAGGACCTCACTCAAAGGCCAGGTTTGATGCCAGGGCTTCATCCCAGACCCATGACCATTGCTGGCATGACCCCAATGGACAACTTCATTTGGCATAGAAGAGCTGAAGAAAGAAGAAGTAGAAGAGAAACTCTGAGGTCTGGGCTCTGAACCTGGACCCTGGCCCAGGCATCAGGACCCATCTAGGCAGGGGCCTGGTTTCAGGACAAGGCCATAGTGTCATAACCCAGCCTCCTGGTCAAGTCACAGCATCAGGCATGGGTCCAGGCTCAGGCCTTGGCTGAGCCTCTGGCGTCGGAGTCCAGCTTTCTGGTAAATTCTTTTTATGTTTTCTGTGGGTCTCGGCCAAGGCCCCAGCATTGGCCTGGGCTTAGGCTGAGACCCCAGTGTTGTGTTTGGTCCTAGGCAGCTGCACCTGCTTTGGACCATGGTCTATGCCTTAGGCTAGGTCCCAGAAAAAAAAAATAAGGATGGAGACCTGCAAATGCAGAAATCCTAAACAAGCTTTTTTTCCTAAAAAAATTATGGAAGGGAAAATGATACCCTACCTAAGGTAGGAAATGGGAGCGCAAATGAATGTGAAATGATCACAAATTCATTTATAGAACAAATAATACTTGAAGTAGTTACACAAATAAAAGCAGATATGATGCACACCTGTACAACCAAAAATGCTCTGTTGGGCCATGAGCTGGCATGTTGCAGGGCTGGGAGGCTGGAGCTGCTGCTAGGTAACTTCGATAGAGGGGTTTGAGTAGGCCCAGGATTGAAGACCTGAAACCCTGGCCCTGAGGAACCAGATTGGTCTTCGGGGCCTCCAAAGGGATCCCTGGGAGCAACATTTTCTTCCCAGCAATGTGAGCATTATTGAACTGAAAGGTCAAGAGTCAGAAACTTAGCCAGACAAATCTTATATTTAAATATATCTCTTCATTTTATCCAGATAAGTCATTATCCAGTCAAAACTTAGATAAAAATGAGGCAGTGTGAGAACGTTCCGGTGCAGAGGAATGCTATCAATCTAACTTTAATGATATATAATATGTTAGAATTTGAAATTTTCTAATAGTGATAATCAGTTCCGATTCACAGCTCTATAAACAATTTTTCACAAATTGTACTTTCATATAAGTGATCAAGTGACTCTCATACCATCCCGCGAACTCTTTTGGCATCTCTGCTCTCAAGCCGCATTGGGGGTCATCTTTAATCATTGGTCACTGCTTCACTTATGTACTTTTTAATTTTTAATTTTTTGTTTGTTTAATTTTCTTTTAAGTAAAATATTTAAGGCAGAAATACTTCCCTTTCGGGGATCGAACTGTGAATCGTAACTGATTATCACTATTAGAACATTTCAAATTCTAACGTATTATATATCATTACTGTTGTGTTCGTTGGTTCTAAAACAAGGTTGGAGTCTAGTTATTATTATATCAATCTAACTTTGCCAGTTTCCAGAGTTATCAAGCTAAGGTAGCCAAAGAACTGCCTCAGAGCACTGCAGTCCTAAAGTTATCTGGGTGTATATACCCAGATAACTTAGTACGTAACCAATTATTTTCAAAATATAGCCGGTTAAGTATATTAAAAAAAATAAATAAATAAACAAAACCTTCTGTTCTTGATGCTCAATCTCCAGCCCCTCCACCCCACAAAATATTTAAAGGATCTGTGGGCTAGCACCTGATCCCTTTCCCTACCCCCTAAACACCAGAATTAATAATAAATAAAAGATGCAGATTTCAGCAATCTGAGGCTCCCCCCCCCCCCCCCCCATGAAATTATATGGGAATTCACCGAGGCCGCCATCCTTGCTTACTGTGCTACCCTTCCCACCCTCCGGGATACCCGAAACTTCAGCCAGGAGAGCTGTACTGTCTTACCTGCACCGGAGAAGCACATGAAGCATAGCAAAAGATATTGATGTCAGAGCAATCTAATGAGGCTTCTTTGCCCAATGTCCTTGAAGTCATCATATATATTGTCTGGCAAAATTGTATCCTGTAGCACATGAGTTTCAAACATCTACAGAAACACAGTGATCATTGCAGCAGATGTTTGTGAGGACACTGACATTTCCTCCAGCCACCTCGAACAAGAAGAAACTACCACAACACTACCACAACAAGGAAAGTCTTCCTTTGAAATGGACTTGCATAGTGAATGTGAATCATTGACCATGATTTCCAAGGATTTTTATTTTTTTGGCAGGTGCTAGAGGCTCCTTATTAACGCTTTTAAATCACCGATGTGATGTCTTCCGCGAAGTTCGGTATATAAAAATAAATAAATGAATAATCTATCCCAGGCCATGAGACATAGCTCCAGGCCAGCACCTTCATACAACAGAACATCGTAACATGGCTAGAATGACCTGATGACCTTTTCTTGGAACAGCAACATGGCTTCTCCATTTTTCACAAGCACCACAAACCATGACTACTTTGACTACCAATGCTCCCTCAGACCCTACTAAGGTGATGCTATAAAGAAGGAGTCTCCATATGTGTTAGAGATGTGAATCGTGTCCTCGATCGTCTTAACGATCGATTTCGGCTGGGAGGGGGAGGGAATCGTATTGTTGTCATTTGGATGTTTAAAATATCGTGAAAATCGTTAAAATCGTGAGCCGGCACACTAAAACCCCCTAAAACCCACCCCGACCCTTTAAATTAAATCCCCCACCCCAAATGCCTTAATACTTCATCAACTTTGGGAGGGAAGTACTTACTTGCCCTAAACCAATGGCAGGAAAACCGGCACACTAAAACCCCCTAAAACCCACCCCCGACCCTTTAAATTAAATCCCCCACCCTCGCGAACCCCCCCCCCCCCCAAATGCCTTAAATTATCTGGGGGTCCAGCGGCGGTCCGGAATGGGCTCCTGCAATTGAATTGTGTTGTCTTCAGCCGGCGCCATTTTGCAAAATGGCGGCCGCAAAATGGCGGCGGCCATAGACCAACACGATTCGACTGCAGGAGGTCGTTCTGGACCCCCGCTGGACTTTTGGCAAGTCTTGGGGGGGTCAGGAGGCCCCCCCAAGCTGGCCAAAAGTCCCTGGGGGTCCAGCGGGGGTCCGGGATGGCGCCGCCAGATAATTTAAGGCATTTGGGGGGGGGGGTTTGGGAGGGTGGGGGATTTAATTTAAAGGGTCGGGGTGGGTTTTAGGGGGTTTTAGTGTGCCGGTTTTCCTGCCATTGGTTTAGGGCAAGTAAGTAAGTTCCTGCCCTCCCCCTTCCCCCGATTTACGATTTTTTAACGATAAATCGGGGGAATTGGTATTGTATCGTGGCCCTAACGATTTTTGACGATTTAAAATATATCGGACGATATTTTAAATCGTCAAAAAATGATTCACATCCCTAAATTATGTGTAAGGGTAGTTCTAGGCCCTATTCTGTAGCCAGACAATTCACTTCTACAATTCTCCGAACAAGCTGAGTGCTTACCTGCTTGTTCTGAAGTCTGTGTAAATAACCCTCCCAGAGGAAAAAAATGAAGCCTGTTTTTTAATGGGACTTTTCTTGTTCCAGATCTAGAAAGTTGCCTTGCTCTAGTGTCTGAATCTATCCTAAATAACTTGGTTGTTTAAGACATTTATATTTGTTTATGCCCAGTGCCTGGAAATCATTACAGTGGCAGAGTACCAGCTGGAGTTCAAGAAAGTACAACTCCAGCTTGACCATTTGGTTCAGCAATAGGCAGGGCCAATACAGGCATTGACTCAGAGGTGTCATTACTTAGAGACTATGTCAAGTAGGAACTACCCTGCTCCAAGCATACTGCCCCTGAGTAATTTGAGCGCAATAAAAGACACCATCAGGGATTCCTTCATCAGTGTACCTTACGCTTCTGGATATACCCTGATTTCTTTAGCAAGGATACAGTGAAAGTCTACTGAATAATAAGCTTGCGTATGGGAGATGCTCTGAACCAGGAGACTACCTTGATGGGCCAAGGTAATCACAAGCTGTCAAACTGGAGGGAGAGAGACTCAGAGTAACTGCTTCTTTATTGAACTCAAATTTAGAAAAGCGAGTAATTAAATCCAAATCCCAACCCACAGAGGTAGATGCCTGAAATAATTTATTAGCATAAATGATGGAAATCAAAACTGTGAAATAATTTAGGCATATTTAGGTCAGATACAGAAGGATGGGGAAGTTGGATAAAAGAAATGTGATTTAGAGGTTGGTTTAAGTATGGAAACTCAGACAAAGGTAATTGGGCTGTCAACAGAGACAGTTGGGAGCCAGAGTTCTGTTGAGATGAGAAATGGGTAGCTTTTACATGTTTCTTTTTTTGAAAATTAAATCTATAATAGAGAGACTTAGAGAAATGTTGCCTTGGCTAGACCCTTATCTATTCGCCTATTTTAAGGTGATTACACATATAAGTTCATGCAACTAATGGGTAATAAATCTTTAATAGAAGGTCTTGTACCAGCATTATTAAAGGAAACCTTGGTCAGGCCTGTGCAAAAAAACTCCACACTACCTTCAAACCAAACAGACAATTATTGTCCCATATCCAATCTGCCGACTGTAGGAATAAGACTTGAGAAAAGCAGTTAGATGCTTTCTTACTCAAACATACAGTACTTGATGACCACTAATTTTAGGAGGGCATACACTACAGAAATGCTGTTGCCATCTCTGCCCTTCATATTAAACTTGTCCGTAGTGAAACAGGAGTATTGGTACAACTGGATTTATCTTCCGCATTTGATTGCATATCTCCAAAAGTTGGATTAGGAGCAACTGTCCTTCTTTGGATTAAACCTTTTTGTACACAGTACAAGGCAGCGGGTGCAGCTTGGTAATTACTTTTCTGATTGGCAAAGCCAGTGTCCCGCAGGGGTTGGGGCAGTCCACAGTTTTATTTCATTTATATTTGCACCCTTTAGGTAACATATTCAAGTTATTAGGCTGGCTATATTTTATGTTTGCGGATGACATTCAGTTTTTAATTCCTTTGGCCATGGATGGACATTTTGTATAAAAGTTGTTGTTACATTTTGGCTGAATGATACTGGTTTGCTTTGGTTACCTTCCCAAAACCACATTGCTAAGGGTTGGCAAAGAGTCTCTGGCACCTGGTTTTATTGATTTAATATATGATTGTTGCCAAATACCTATTGTCTATGAAGCCAGAAATTTAAGGATGATCCTTGATTCAAAATTAACATTAAGAGCACATATTAAAATGCATTTTCTAAGCTGAAGCTGCTATGGCCATTAAAAGCTTTACTTCCTTTAATGCTCTTTAGGTCAGTACTGAGACTCTCTGTTTCTATTTATTTATTTTATATTTCGCTCATGACTCTCATGTTCTGTCAAATTGATTACTGCAATAGCTTCTGTTCTTCTGTTCTTATTGGGTTACCAAAACGTTTGACTAGAGCCTTGCAGTTGATACAAAATGCAGCTGTCCGACTATCGTTGAGTATGTCATTATTTATTCATATTAGCCCTATTTTGTTGGATTTCCTATTGACTTCCATCAAAATGGAGAATAAAATATACATTGTTGGTTATCTTCCACAAATTACTTTATGCTGACTATGCCAGTGCTTTGAAACCATACCTTTCAAATTGCACATTAAGATCTGCCAGGACAAAATTAATATCAATTTCAGCTCTACAGAATTGCAATCTACTAGAGCACAGTGGGTCCTGTTCTATGGACATTAAGGACATGATTTTCAAAAGCATTTACATGCGTAAAACTGGGTTTTACACATATAAATGCACTTTACCTGTATAAATGGGTTTTTGAAAATTGTTAGAATATATGACATTGAATTGTCAGTAGTTTTTACCAACATTCAGCACACTTAACGTGGGTTAGTGGTTTGAAAAATTGCTACAATGGTATGTTACATTTACATGTGGGATGCCTTTGAAAATTCACCTGTTTGTTTTCTAGAAAGAAGCTTAAGGCACTATATTTTACTGAGCTGTTTAGTTGATTTTATGTTTGTGATTTTTATTGTGTATTTTAACTTTATTCATATCGAGAGTGATCTGGGCCACCAGGCAAAAAGGGTCATTGGCCCCTACCCACCCATCCAAGGCTAGGGGATAGCACTGGGGTCCTCAGGCACTGCCCTATTGTGCGAAAGGTCAGTCCACTCCTGCTTGTTGATGTTGATTTTATGATATTCGTGTGCTTCTTATTATGTATGTTGCTGCTGCTGTAATTCACCCTAAACACAATTTTGTAAGTGGCAGAATATAAAAATAATCATAGCTTCAGAAAGACAGGGGGACCAAGGAGGATAGAGAACAAAAGTAACTTCTATAAGGAGCAAGATCCTGCAGGTGGTCAAGCTTGTTCATCTGATGGCTGAGATATAACTTAGCTACTACAGTGTAGGCGGGGACAACCAGGCAGATTGGGTGGTCATTAAGATATATAAGTAACCTAGTATGCTACTAGGTTTCTTATGTATCTCCTATAGGACTTTATTTTCAATATAAGTTCACCATAGACACAGAACTGAAGACATGTAGAAATACAAAAATAAACGTCTATGGCACCCAATTAGGTCCCAAGACTTTCACTTTTAGGATTGAAAAGACAAATGTATTGCTCCACTTTGTGAGACTGGGAATACATCACTTACTTGCATTTACTTCTGACAGTGTGTGTTAAATTATAGTTTGGTGACAAAGAAAAGAACCCGCTTTATTTTCCTTCATAAATGTAATTATATCCTGGCTAGAACCAGGTCAATCACAAATTAAAAATGACAGCAACATTTGCTCTCATGGATTATTTACAAATTGTTGACAGCAGGCAGAGCAACTGATAGGGCTAGGGATTTTTTTTTTTTTTTTTAATATAAAACAGCATTGTTGCCATAGTGACGGTAAAGATGCAAGGGTGGTCTAAAGGATATAATGATTGGCAGGCATCTTGTAACTCAACGAGAAAGCAAAGCAGGATGTTGAAAAATGTCTTATTTATTATTTTTATATACCAACATTCAATTGAGATATCACATCAGGTACTGTAGGTGTTTCTGTATCCCTAGAGGGCTTACAATCCAAGATTTTGTACCTGAGGCAATGGAGGGTAAAGTAACTTGCCCAAGGTCACAAGGAGTGACAGTGGGCCTTGGACATTGGTCGCCTGGCTTGTAGTCTACTGCTCTAACCACTAGGCTATTCCTCCTCTGGGGAGTACAAGGAGGGGGAAGGACCACAGAATGTAGGAAGCTTGGCGGGATTGGCCTGGTCAGCCCTCGCTTCGCCGTGGGTGCCCCGGGGTTTTATTTTTTCCTGTTCACAGCTGAACTGCCCACGCACTCCTCCGGGTGGTCACTCCCTCCCCTCTCTAAATTCCCGGGTTCATCCAGGAAATAGCTTTCCCCAAGCCAAAGCCCTCAAGGAAGATTAGTGCTTGGTCCTGTGCCTTTATCGTCAGCAGGTTCCCTCTCTCGCCCTCCCTGTTATTAGGATTGTCTCACCTTCCTGGTCCTGTGTTGCTGTGGCAGCTGGCAGCATTTTGGAAAGAAACAGCACAATGCACTTCTCCAATCCATTTGTCCCAATACAGTTATAAAAGAAAAGTATTAAAAATATATATAGGCAATGCATTGCTCTACACCAGTTTCTGGTATTGTTGATTTCCTTTTCCAAGTGTTTTTATGTTACCGTACTTTATGTCCACAAGGTTACGCTTTAAAAGGAGCTGATGTATTGATTTAAAAACTTCAGGGGCCTACCAAGAGAATTTCTTCTGTTCGACTGTACTTTCTGTCCAAGTGTGCAACGCTAACAAATAAGGATGTTTTTATTTCACTTGGATATCAGGATTCTTGATGTCTAGTCTCAGCTGAATGTTCGGTGTTGAATGATTTAAAAGTTTAATGCGGTATGCCTGTGTTGCCCATTGCAATCCACCAACATGGCTGTTCCAATTTAAAATAAGTACATAAGACCACAGAAGGGCTGCAGTGTAGAACATTTTAAAAGCATGTAGTTTTTACAAAACTCCTAGTGCTGTGTAGATTTGAGTTTTGGCAAAATGAACTGTTTTAAAGTTCAAATTGCACGTAGTAGCACAAATCCCAGGTGACCCCAGTCATCCAGCAAAGATGTGTAACAGAAAAATGTGAGTTTCATATCAAAAATCTCTAAAGTGCCATAGCTAGCCTATGGCCAATGTGGCCATCACCATAGGTGCCACCGCTGGAAGGGTGCCAGCTGCAGTGCAGGGGCTGGTGGTGCAGGAGGAGCACTGCTGCACTGGCTGCTTTAATGCACACTGGAAGTTTACTGGCTGGGACATCCTCGCTCCCTCTCCCCTACATGCAGACCTGTCATTTCATAATTGCAAGCTGCTTCGAGAGCTATCGTGGCATCAAAAGATGAAGGTACAGAAGGGTGAGAGAGAGTCTGTGCGTGCTCTCCTTCCAGGCCCTGCCTCCCACCAAAAGAAGGTGGAGCCACCACCGGGCCTGGAAGGCGAGAATATGCAACTCTTTCTTATCCCCGTGAACCTTCACCGCTTCCTTCTGCTGCATTTCCTGCCATGATAAGGCTTGGAGCAGCTTCCAATTACAAAGCGAAAGGTCTGCCAGCAGGGGAGAGTGAGCAGGTCATGGTCAGAAGGCCAACATGGGTGCACCTCCTCCCCCAAAAGGAGTGGTAAATCACAAGGTGATAGAGGACAACCCAGCTCTGGAAGGAATGTTGGGTAGAATGATGTGGAAAAGTGCCGAGGAGGGAAATGCTAGGAAGGGGACTTGGTGGAAGAGAGGGGTAAAGGGAAACAATAAGAACGTGGGAAGCCTGGAGATGCTGGGAAGTGGTGGGGATAGAGATAGGAAGGAGATGCTTGGAAGCGAGGAGAGAGAGGAGAGAGGCACTGGAAAGTGGGGGGAGGAGAGGCTGGGGAGGGAGATGCTGGGAGGAGAAGAGAGATTCTGAAAGGGGGAGATGCAGGAGAGAGAAAAGAGGGAATATGCTGAGGGGGAAAGATGCTGAGGGGGGAGGAGAGACAGGGGGAAGAGGGAGAAGATGCTGGAAGAAGAGGGGGAGAGAGATGAAAGATGCTGGGCAGGACTTGGTGGTAGGGGAAAAAGAGAGGGGAAATTGGTGGATTAAGCAACCTGAGGAGGAGGAGTGGAGGATGAGAGGGGGTAAAGGAGGGTGAAAGAGAGGGAGGAGGGGTGAAATCTATGAGTGAATAAAGAGGAAGAGATAAAGAGGCAGAGCAGAGATAAATGGAGCAAAATGAAATGAAATGAGAAAGATCAATGTCAGAGGCAAATGAAGGGAAAGGAGTGAAGACAGGGAAAGAGAAGAAATATAAGAGAGACAGCAGACTCCAAAAAAGGAGTTCAAATATTTTCACTGTAGTGATTGGATTAAGCCAGCTTTGGGAATGTGCTTAAAGTTACCACAATGGAGGCAGGGACAACCAGGCAGATTGGTCTATTCATGCTTGGGCTTTCTTCAGTACAGGATAAAAAGCATTTCTATTTGTATTTCTTCAGTCTTGCACTGCTTGCTTCTTGGGGGTTCCCATTTAAGTTTTTAATTAGGACATGTAAAATTTGTGGTCCCTTATTCTGTGTTAGGAGAGTTTGTCTGTGGTCTGTGTGTGTGTGACCAAGGTGAGGATTTCTGCCAGTGTGTATTTTCGGTGAAAGGATCTGTTACAGTGCAGCTTGTTGTCATGGTTGGATTTAAGATTTTAGCATCCATAGGCATGGTTCCACAGCTGCACCCCTTTTAGGTTGTGCCAGCACATGGTCCTAAAGCAAGCAGCTCTTCTTTGGCCTGTATACTTGGTGCCTTCATAGTCTGGAATCCTAGGCAGTTGCCTATGCCTAAAACCAGGCCTGCTAGTTGTGTTTTCCCAAAAGAGGTATACTGGTGTTCTAGGGCCTGATGTAATATTTGCAGAGCTGCATTTCTCATAGATATAGTTGTTGCCTTTTGAGCCCGAGCCTAGGCCTGACACTGTGACCCGATCTGGAGGACGGGTCCCAATGCCAGGTCCTCAGCCTGAATCCAGGCTCAAGGCCACAATCCGACCGGGAGGCCAGGAAGTAAAAGATAACTGGTGGCCTGGTGGGACAGGAGAATGTTGGAGCGAGAAAACTCCATATCCCCTTATATGTTATGCTGGAAGACCAATGGTTTCTAAGGAACAAGGAATGAAAAGCAATCCAGCGCTACCTTCAAAAGGAAAAGAATAAAAGGAAAAATTAATTCAGCCAGAAAGGAGGAAATGGGAGGGGAAGCGGGGTTGATGGTAATGGTGGTAGCTGAGGGAGGGGAAGGGGGACAGAGAAGGGATATTGGTGGTGATGGTGGCAGCAGGAGGGGCACACTTTTCAATTTGGCCATAAGTGCTAAAATTGCCGAGCTACGGCTCTGATTATCCTGCTTCAGTTGAAATTCCACATTCAACAATCCACATTCAACAATCAGCATTCCACATTCAACAATCAACAATCAACATTCAACAATCAACATTCCACATTCAACAATCAACAATCCACATTCAACAATCAAACCACATTCAACAATCAGCTCACTCAACCGCTCAACAATCTTTGGACACAACAGATCAACAGCCTCCGCACTCAACCGCCCAACAATCATTGCACTCAACCACCTTACAACCCAACACAACCCGATCAGTGCTGGACAAGTTTGATCCCACATCTACTTTAGAAATAGAGAACATTCTCAAAAAAATAAAACCTTCCTCTCACCCATCGGACCATATCCCTTCAAACACCCTGAGTATGATCACCAACACCATAGCCAAACCTGTTGCAGACATCATCAACTGCTCTCTCACTCAAGGTCAAGTTCCCAACCAACTCAAGTTAGCCATGCTCAAACCGCTCCTCAAAAAGCCCAACCTTCCCACCTCAGATCCAGCCAACTTCAGACCTATAGCAAACCTCCCTATGTTAGCCAAAACTATGGAAAAAGTGGTTAACAAACAACTTTCAGACTTTCTTGAAGAAAATAACATCCTCACCCCAAACCAATTTGGTTTTCGTAAGACTAGGAACACAGAATCGCTATTAGCCTCACTATCAGACACCATTATCTTTAATCTAGAAAAAGGCCAACCTTGCCTCCTCGCTCTCCTGGATCTCTCTTCAGCGTTCGATACTGTAAACCACCCGTGCCTCCTGCAACGCCTAACGGACATTGGCATTACAGGAGCAGCGTTCAACTGGTTCAAATCTTTTTTGGAGGACAGATCATACAAGGTCAGGATAAATAACAAAGAGTCTCGTGCCATCAAATCTAAAAGGGGAGTTCCGCAAGGTTCATCCCTCTCCCCGACTCTCTTCAATATATATCTTCTCCCTCTCTGCCAATTACTCACCAACCTCAAGCTTATACACTTCCTATATGCGGATGACATACAAATCCTCATCCCTATAGAGGACACACTACACAAAGCCATGTCACACTGGAGTAAATGTCTCGCAGCTATCAACAACCTTCTCACCAGCCTCAACCTAGTCTTAAACACAAACAAAACTGAAATCCTCATTATAGCACCGGAAAACTATGTCCCATCCACTCCTCCGAACGCCAACCAAAGTCCGGATACCTTTTCTCAACAAGTAAAGGACCTGGGAGTCATCTTAGACGGTGGATTCAGCTTCAACAAATTCGTCAATAACACAACAAAAGAATGTTTCTTTAAACTACAAACCTTAAAGAAACTAAAACCACTCCTTCTGTACAGAGATTTCCGCATGGTTCTACAAGCCATCATACTCCCAAAACTGGACTACTGTAACTCTCTCCTCCTTGGCCTACCAGCTTGCACCACAAAACCACTTCAGATGGTCCTGAATGCCTCGGCAAGAATTCTCTCAAATGCCAAAAAAAGAGACCATATCACCCCAATCCTGCATCATCTACACTGGCTCCCGATAAAATACAGGATCCAATTCAAGTCCTTAATGATGATACATAAGGCCTTACATAATATCGCTCCACTCAATTTAACATTTCAAATTCAGCTACACACATCAGTGAAACCAACTAGAAGCGCATATCAGTACAGACTAACCACACAACAGGCGAAATCCTCCCTGAGGAAACGTGCTCTATCCACAGCGGGCCCTTCTCTCTGGAACTCGCTCCCTCCGGACCTTCGCCTTGAACCGTGCCACGCTACATTTAAAAAGAAACTTAAGACTTGGTTGTTCGAACAAGCTTTCCCATAGAACTAATGAGCAAGAAAAAAGGCATTTCATATCCTCCGTATCTTCCCCAGCTTATATCTCTCTGAAGAAATTAACACGAAACTGTACTTAAGCATATGCAACACTATATTTTATCCTGTTACCAGATTCTGTCAAGTTCAATGTTATTTACTTACTTATGTACTTATTAACCTGCCTTTTAGTTATTAACTGGTTAACCATATTATATACCTTTTCTCAAATTAACTATTTTATGTTTATTTATGTTTATTTATGTTTATTTATGTTTTATTATGTTTTCTCAAATTAACTATGTTCAATGTAAACCGCTAAATGTTCAATGTAAACCGCTAAATGAAGCGATAGTTACGGTTCCTTAGCAATAGTTTTGGTTCCTTGTAAACCGGGGTGATATGTATTCTATACAGGAACCCCGGTATATAAATTCTTTAAATAAATAAATAAATAAATTCTTAAAAAAGGCAGGTAGACTATCTGCACTTGCAACTGAGAGAACAGCTTGCAGGAGGTTTCTGTGATTGGAACAGAGTGACAGTTTTCTCCGTGGTAGTTTGTGGAGAAAAGGAAGATTGTCCAAGAGCTGAGTGTTACGATATGCGACTCATGGGAAGGTCCTATGATTCATCTCAATTCTCCCAACGTCGCTTCAATCCACACGTGGCAGGAACATTGTTCCACTCTACCAGGACCACGCCAAGCGGCTCACATTCCAATGTGGCATCCAAGCATTGCCATGCTCCTCCTCCTCCCAGATCTTGCTCTAGGCACACGCATGGCATATGCCTATGTTTATAGGTCCCAGCACGGGAAATCCGAACCGTCACCTTCCAATGACATCACCCACTCCTACTACTTAAGGCAGTCATGGACTAAAGGTGGTGTCTCAGCAATGGATCTTCTGTCTTGCAGTGTATCTTGCCTAATATTCCTGGTTCCTGTGTCCTGGATTCCTGTTTCTTCATCCAGCCTTGTCTTCCAGCCTGCCTCGTCCAGCCTTGCCTTTCCAGCCTGCCTTGTCCAACCTTGCCTCATCTAGCCTTACCTCAACCAGCCTTTTTCCTCTAGCCTTGTGTCATCCAGCCTTCCTTGTCCATCCATGCCTTGTCCTGCCCATATCATCCAATGTCTTCTGTGTGTCTTTGTCCACCCTTGGCCTGACTCTCCAGATCTTGACTTCTTGCTTTAACCTGACCAAGATTGCCTGTCACCTGGACTTGACCATTTTTGTGAGCCACGTGCCCCAACCTTGGCCTGTCTCTGACTGTAGGCTTCCTGCCCTGACCCTGGTATACTTTTGGATTCTAGTTCTCTTTACCGCCCTAGGGACCCACCTAGGATCTGCTGGCTACCTGCAGGGGAGGTACCTGGTATAGGTAAAGCTCCAGTCAGTCCTGCTTCATGGCGTGTTCGCCAGCTACCAGTATAGGCCTTTTAGGTTCTCCTATGAGGATGTGTCAACCACGCCACAGCACAGTATCTAAATCACCTTTCACACTGAGTTTCATCAGGTGTTAAAAGAAGCAGTTCAAGAATCCAGCTTTTGATCTGGAAGTGAGAACATAAGAAGTACCAAGCAATGGTCTAACAGCCTATCATCCTGACTTCAACACTTGACTATTCAAGTTACTTGGAGGATGTACCCAACAGATCATAGTGGAAATATTCATTCTATGTGGCTCACTACCAGAGGTAAAAGATGGCAAGCTCCAGGTCTACTTAATTAATAACTGATAATGGATTTGTGTTACAGAAATGTGTCCAAACTTTGTAAAATACAACTATTCTACTAGCCTTGACCATAGTCATTGGTAAATAAAATAATTCCATAGGTACTTATTGCGCTGGGCAACAGGCTTTTGTTTGGGCCAGGAGGTGTGAGTGGCGGTCCAGAAAAATAGCCCACGGGCAGCTAAATATAACAGTAACAATATCCATATCAGGATATATCCATATTCTTTGCTCCCAGAATGAACGTAGTTAAACTTTACTAAATCTAGGTCAGTGAGAACATAATGATACTTAAAATTGTGGATTGGCTTTAGTTTTCAAGATATGCCCCTGGGTCAGTATATATTTTATTAATTTATTTATTAGAAACATATATAGAAAAATGACAGCAAAAACATACCTTACAGCCCATCCAGTTTGCCCATCCATCCAATTAATTTAACATTATAATTCTCAGTACTTTCTTAGAGACCCTCTGTATTTATCCCATGCTTTCTTGGATACAGATACTCTTTTTGTTTCTACCACTTCCACTTGGAAGCTGTTCCACACATTCACCATCCTGTTTGAAAAGAAATATTTCCTAAGATTACTCTGTCCTGAGTCTATCCCTTTTCAACCTCATCACATAACCCTTCAGTCTAGGGCTTCCATTCCATTGATAAAGGATCACCTCTTACACATGGAAAACTATGAAATATTTGAATACCTCTATCATATCTCTCCATCTTGCTTTTCCTTTAGAGTATATACATATATATAAAGATCTTTAAGTCTATCACCATATGCTTTAGAATGAAGGCCATTTACCATTAGAGTAGCCACCCTCTGGACTGACTCCATCCTGGTGCTGACTAAATAGGAGCTCTATCAGAAATCGCCTACTGTAGTCACCCAGGAAACCAATGAACTGGGAAGGCGGGTTGTGCCGGAGATGCCTCCCCTCAGCTCGCAAACCCCTCTCCCACTGACTTGTAGTCTTTTCTGTTGATAATACCAAGCTTTTGAGATTTTAAGAAATCTTGAACTGATATATGGTCCTTGGATAATTGATCCAGCATTCTTTTTTGTGAGAAACATTACTCCTGAAGCGGTGACTTTGGTCATCGAAACATGAGCTTATGTCGGGTCTTTTGTTTCCAAGAAGTGGTCAATCGTCGGTGCATATAAGATGAATGGTCAAAAGTGCTCATAGAGATGTTTCTTTTTTACTTTTTTGTTTTTGTTTTGTGCATAAGTTAATGGGGGACTATTTAAGAGAGTGAAAGTGGTTTTCATTTCCCACGAGTAATAAGAGATAGGTATAAAGAAAAATAATGAACTGGCAGATGAATGATAACATCAATGTATACTTCTGATACCGCATGAGACCTATTGTGTGGTGAGAGGCGGTGGATGTAAATTTTAATACATCCTTTTTCTGATGCCATGTTTGCGATAAATGCTTTAATTAACTTATTTATTTAGGATTTTCAATTTTTGTTTTGCCCTTGTTTTGTTTTGTTTGAATTGATTGATCAAGGGTTTTCTGCTTTTAGGTTGGTTATATTCCAAAGCTCTATAGGCACTCTGCAAGGATCTGCACTATCTGCAACTCTGTTTAATATATACATTCTGCCCTTGTGCAAATTACTAACAGAACTAGGAATAAACTTCTTTCTATATGCTGATGATCCTCAGTTTTACATCCCACTAACAAAATCATTTGATTAAACAGCACTGCTTATCTCCTAATATATGGTCACAATAAAAGAAAAGCTTGCACAAATGAAACTATAGATGAACCCCAGCAAAACTGAATTTATCTGGCTGAGCTGAAACCCACCTAAATCTATTCCAACAGGGATTGATCTCGGAAATTGCCAATTAACCCCATCAACTCAAGTGAGAAATCTAAGAATTCAAATTGATGACAACTTAATGATGAAAACCTATATTAGCAAACTGATCAAATCTGGTTTCTACAAGTTACAAATCTTGAACAGATTGAAACCTCTTCTAAACACAGCAGATTTCAGAATGGTTTTACAATCTTTAATATTCCCTACTACTGGGAATCACATCCAGTCACCTAAAACCTTTTCAACTAATATAAAATGCTGCAGCTAGACTATTGTCTGGAAAATGGAAATACGACCACATTACCCCAATGCTGATCACTCTACATTGACTCCCTGTACAATCAAGAATAATCTACAAAGATCTCACCATAATTTTCAATAACACTAATCTGATTATCGATCCATTGGGAATAACATTTAAACCATATATTCCACCATGAACACTCAGATTACAAAACAAAGGCCTCATACAAATCCTGACCATAAAAAAACTCTCATCTAACACAAACTAGAGAAAGTGTGATTTCAGTTGCTGGACCATAACGAGGGAACTCCATGCCAGAGGACCTGTGAACCAATACAGGCAATAAAAAATGTAAAAGCGAGTTGGAGACCTGGATATTTAAAAATGCCTACTGTCTGTCAGATGCCTCCAGTTCAACATGAGTCAGAAAACCTAAAATGTACTGATCTTTACCCCCACCGCTAACCCCTCTTAACTCAGTTATGTTTTCCTCAGTGTACCTGCTTTGAATCTACACATTGTATCTAAATATTTCCCTAGGTGAAATTCTGTACGTATGTACCTCTGTTTTCATTAGGGGTGTGCATTCGTTCCCAACGAATTGGTAATCCGCAATGTATAGGGCCATATTCGTTGTATTCGTGGGGAATCGCAATACATTTTGCCGAATTATTCAGCCACCTAAAGGAGCAAATTTAAACAAACCCTCCACTCTCCTGACCCCCCAAGACTTACCAAAACTCCCTGGGCACTCCTGGCTGGGATCGGCATGTTCCTGCTTGAGAGCTGTGGAAACAGAGAAGATTAAAAAAGCATTCCTAATTATATATGCAAGCTAGAATTGTGGATTTTTTTTGCCATCAGAGGTGCACTTTGTTTCTTTACAGGGCCTGATTCACTACAGCATTTCTCCCATTCTGTGGAACATGCAGCATAGCAAGGCAATCTTTGCTGCTTTGGGTGGGACATACATTAAAGCTCCACCTGTCTTGTCCAAACATTGAAAGTGACTTTTCAGAAGGCCAAAGGTGTTTTCTATAACATTGTAGGTAGCACTTAAGGCCTTGTTGTATCTCGTCTCTGCCGGTGTGTTTGGCATGTGTATGGGGGTGAGAAGCCAGGGCCTGCAACTGTACACTGAGTCTCCTGTGGCAATGACAGAAGAAAGGAATGAATGTTTGCATTGTTACTGGCAGATGTGACTGGCTAACCACAACATCCAGTAAGACTGTATAAGGTAGCCTGTACCTTTGCTGAGCCATCATAGTGGATAATACTTTAAAATTGTCGGCTCAGTGTGCTACAGCAGTCAAAAAAGAAAACAGAATAAGAACATAAAAACATAAGAAATTGCCATGCTGGGTCAGACCAAGGGTCCATCAAGCCCAGCATCCTGCCTCCAACAGAGGCCAAACTAGTGTCACAGATCACTTGCACATTGATGGTGTGGAAGAGCTTTCGGTTGCTGTACATCTCCTCCCTCTGATGAGGAAGAACAATGGCCTCGTGTTTGCAGTCAATAGCTCCGACGACATTGGGAAATTGTGCAAAGCTATAGAAACCTCTCTTCAAGTCCATCAAGTCCTGCCTATCACAAGGGAATTTTATGTATCGATTAATGTGGTCAGTTATAGCTGCAATGACCTGGTTGAGACAGCGTGATAATGTGGTTTGGGACATTCCCCCCACCATCCCTACAGTGGTTTGGAAGGAGCCACTTGCTGTGAAATGGAGAATGGCCAACAGTTTGGTGAGGCTGGGGACAGTGTGGGACCTTGCCATGATTGGATCCAGATCCCCTCGGATGTCGTCATATAATTCCAGGATTGCCTGAGGCTGAGACAGTACCTGCTAACCACAAAGTCCTCAGTTACACCCAGCAAAGATGTTTGTAGAGGAAATATACACTCCCTGTATCTCCTACCCATGGCTGGGTGCATGCACTTCACTGGGCAGGACCCAGAGCCTGCCACAGCGGATCCTCTGCCTGCACTGCTGGTACTTCCCTGGGATGTCTTGGAAGTGGCCTTGGGTCCTGTTCTGGTTGTTCATCTTCCATGTGTCATCGTGTGTGGTGACGCTGGCCAGGCATGAAGAATGCATGTACAGGTATACTTGCCACTCACCAAAAGCAGTTAGGACGCTTGACCTGCTAAAAAGTGCCATTTTTATTGGTTCAGGAATGCTTGGTAGGTGTGTGCGCATTGATTGCAGTTTTTATCGCACGTGATAAGCGCTAGGGGTGTGCAGAGGGACACCATATGTTGCATTCGGGATTCGGATTCGTCGGGGGGGCGGATACATTGCATTCGGCCGTATGGCGCCCCGATTCATTAATACGTCCATTTCAATTTGTTCCCCCGCTAAAACTAAATTAACTACAACCCCCCACCCTCCTGACCCCCCCCCCCCGAAGACCAAAACTCCCTTGTGGTCCAGCAGGGGGTCTGGGAGCCATCCCCTGCACTCATACCCTCGGTGCTGGTTTCAAAATGGCGCCAATATCCTATGACCTACTATGTCACAGGGGCTACCGGTGCCATTGGTCAGTCTCTGTCACATGGCCATCGGCACCATCTTGTGCTCCTGCCAGTATTCAAAATGGTGCCGATCGCCTTTGCCCTCACTATGTCACAGGGGCTGATGTTCGGCCCCTGTGACATAGTGAGGGCAAAGGCGATCGCCTGCCAGTATTCAAAATGGCGCTGTTCGCCTTTGCCCTCACTATCAGGCCGATACAGTACAGTGCGCTCTGATGGAGCGCACTGTTAGCCTGCTCTTGGACACACGTTTTCCCTTACCCCTTATTCAGTAAGGGGAGGAAAACGCGCGTCCAACCCGCGGCACCTAATAGCGCCCTCAACATGCAAATGCATGTTGATGGCCCTATTAGGTATGCGCGCGGGATACAGAAGGTAAAATGTGCAGCCAAGCCGCACATTTTACTTTCAGAAATTAGCGCCGACCCAAAGGTCTCTCCCTCTCTCCCTCTCCCACCCCCTCCCCCTTCCTCCCCCTCTCTCTCTGCTGCCTAATGGAATGTGTGATAAAAACCTTTTCCTGGTATCGCACCAGTGGTGTATTAATCAGTGCACATGCCATAAATGTATCGCGCCTTGTGGAAATTAGCTATACAATGTGGGAGCAAAGAAATAAGCCTGACCACACCCCCATTTTTTTTTTTTTATCACGGGTACTATTTCTGCTATATTTATAGCATTTTGATAAATCTAGGGGTAAGTTTGTACCTGAGGCAATGGAGGGTAAAGTGACTTGCCCAAGGTCACAAGGAGCAGCAGTGGAATTTGAATCCTGGCTTTGCTACTCCTCCACTGGAAGGACAAAATGAAACATCCTGTTTTGTTGCCCTTTTTATGGCGTTTCAGAATGAATGCACATCTGTAATATCTACAATATCTAATATCTACCAATTCTGACAAATGCTAGCTTTGTACAAATCCCCCTAGAGTGACTTCAACTTTGAATTATTCATACGTATCTAACAGTAGAAGTAACTCTGGGCAATAGTTTCCATCTCATAAGTTTATTTCATGCAGTTATTTAAAAAAATAAAAAAAAATCATCTACTCCATGATCTCCATTTACTTTAATTTTAGTATTTAATTATATGGATAGATCTAAATGCTTTATTCATTCAAGAACTAATTAACTTCAGATTTGATTGATCTTCCTAGACTTAATTTTAATAGTTGATTACAGGGGTTAATGGTATTCCAATTATGCTAGTGGTTTCTGAACTCATGAGGCAAGTTTAACTATATCACTGATATTAAAATAAACACAACTACTCCTCCAGGCACTACAGCTTTTGAATATATAAGATTTTAAGAAACAAGACCTCTAACATAGAAGATGCTGGAAAATAAAGACCACAAGGACAATTTAATCTGCTTACTTCATATGCTATACCGCAGAGTCTACTTGATGTCAGGCTTTTGGGCCTATGCCATAATAATCACACAAAAAAGTATCTGTGGGCTAACTAGAAATTCTAACAACCCATTAAATAGCTGCTAAATGAGTGACAAAAATATATTTTGCATGCACATGCAAAAAGATATCGGTACTAGCTCGGCAACACTATAATTATATACAGTAATGCAAAAATGCACTGGCTAAATAGTGTGAACTTATTAATAGAGTAAGCCAAAGAGGGTAAGCAGGCAAAATTGAAACACGCATTCACTTAAAAACAAATGGTAAGCCAGACCAAAAACAGCTTTTTTCAATTTGTTTTCTTAAATCTAATACAAATGAAAAACTAACACTGAAAGCCCCGCAAAATTGTGTTTTTCTTCATTTCAGAAAACAGTGCAGGCACACAGAATTTTCTGAAATGAATAAAAACAAAACTAAATGAAAAAAAAAAACACTATGGGGCCGATGCAATACAGTGCGCTCAGCCGAGTCGGACGTGGGTTAAATAGGCGCTAATCCACCCCCTAATGCAATAGGGAGATTAGCGCCTATTTAACGCGCGTCTGACGCGGAGTGAATGCGATAGTGCTCATCACATGCAAATGCATGCGAATGAGCCTATTACTCATTCACTGCAATGCAAAAAAATAAATGTGCATCTCAGAAGCACATTTGTCGCTCAGATATTAACGGCTGCCTGGAGCAGGCGTTAATAGCTGAGTGCACTGAAAAAAAAAGTACACAAAAGCAGAAAAAACTGCCGCATTGAAGACCGACGCCCATATGCTCGGCGTCAGTTTTCATAACTGGCTGCCTGCAGTGCTGAAAACCGAGGCCGATAAACTTGCTAGCGCGACCCCCATAATTTGTTTTTTGCATGGTGCCCCCCCTTGCAGGCGCCATGTGCACGTTAAGAAAAGAGGGCGCTGCAAAGTCAGCGCCCGCTTTCCGAGTGTAATATTGCGTCGGCCCCTATGAAATGAAATTTAGGCGAAAAATGAAAGAAATGAACCAAAACAAATATGTTGCCTGTGCGGACACCACTTATAGAGCTAAGCCCAGTACATGGAACTTGCTTCTCAGTGTAGGGAAAAAAAATGTGAAAAACCTATCACACGCCAAGGGAAGAAGTCAAAGAACAACAAAGAGATCCAGCCACAAGAGCAGAAATATAACAGGAATACATGGTTAGAAGCCTAAGGAAGGTCAGACAATATGGTTAGAGACAGAAGAGAGCATCCGAGGGGATACCTGAGGAAGAATCTCGGCACCTGACTCCAAAAAGCACCGCTATTTGACCATTCCTCTCTCTCTAATCACCCTATCGTGCAGGCACTACAATAGCTGCGTCTCATAGTAAGTCCGCTACTGCCTCAAAGTGCTCTGCCCTCAAACCAAAACAATTAGGCAGTTCCCTGATGCTTTTCAGGCTGACATTACTCATCAGCCTCAAGCACCTGATATTTAGGGCAGCAAAGATCCTTGTGCTCTAGGAATCTATGGTTTGGGAATGCAATTGCCTTGTGGAAAGGAAGGTAGAATTATGTTGGAAGTGCTCCAGTGGGTGTCAGTGTCTCATCTGTCACCTCCCCCCTCTCCCTCTCTCTCTTATTCTCTCTGCCAGTCTCTCCCATCCACCCCGTTTTTAATTTTTGGTATATTTTGGGCAGAAAGACTGGGGGAGGGCATTATTTAGCCATTTGCCCCCTGCGAGGGGGGTTTAACTTCTCTGTATAGAAGCATGGAAGGTCCGCATCGTGGCAGTACAATACAACTTAGGAGAAGGGGAGGAGTGTGTGTGTGCGTATGTGTGTGTGTGTAGGGGGGGGTTGGGCGGATTCATGTCCTGGCAGTGCAGCGGGCGATAATGTTTTCTCCATTTATCGCTGGCAGCACAGCGGGAAGTAACTACACCTTTTCCCGTGGCGCTATGGGTGCGAAATTGTGCGGCCCAGGCTGCACCCGTGGCGGGCAAAATGTTTCCGCGGTGTCCGCCCCAACTCCTCCCCTTCTGGTGCGAACTCCTCCCCGACACCGCCCTGATTTAGTTATCGCTTGAGAAAAGGGCCTTTTCATGTGCGAAAAGTCCCTTTTCGCTTGTGATACCATTGGAAAATGGCCCCCTACGTCCCCTACAAAAACCGAATGTCTGCAAGGCTTATTGGCCAGACCATCTGTAACAATGATAACAATGATCCTGATAGACATGCCAGTACATTAGACATTGTCTGCACACCACTGTGAACCGCTTGTGCCTTGTATACTGTGAGGTGGGTTACAATGTTAGAAAAGCCTCTGATGTGTAACTATTTGGTTTGAGAAGACATATTTGTGGTGTATATGTATATAAGAAGTTCTGGGAAAAAAAAAAGGTATGTTGCCTGAGTTTTGTTTGGGCAAAGAGAAACACGGTCAAATGTATTCGCCCCCAAGGGCCTAGTGGTAAAGTTTTACAGTGTCATCGCTTCGCTTGCCGCAGGCCTGGATTAACTATTAAGCAAAACAAGCGGGTGCATAGGGCAGCAGGGGAAGAGAGGGGGTACCACAGAGAGCTGAAAATTTGCATTTTTTTCTGTTGGCTGCCAATTACAATTAAATTATTTATTTATGTTGCTTACTGCAATTTAGGGTTAAATAAATATAATTTAAATTTAATATAGTTGTGAGGTCTGGGCTGGGGGATGACCTAGAAGAAAACAGATTTTTTAATCTCTTATTTCACCTTCAGCTCTTAGTTGAGTCTTAATGTCTTAGCAGTTAAGCAATAGAAGGGTCAAGGGGGACAGCTTGTTTTGGGCTGGGCTCAGGGTATCAGTTGGGCCTTAATCCAGCCCCGTCCTGTACATGGCCTTCATTTGTAAGCCCTGTGTTTCAGTTAGCCGAGCGCTCGCAATGGCGGATTTATCGACAAGGTAACGCCTGCTCCCAGTTGGGTATTACATGTTGAATCTTTTGGAAGCACTCAATAAATAGTCTGTGAGAAAACCATCCCATACTATTTATTTTGCATAAGCTGAAATCTCATTTGTGTATAATGTTCCTTCATTTACATGTGTGGGCATGAAAATGTTAGTGTGGTCATGCCATCTTTCCACTTTATCATGCATGTGAAAGCCTCATTTCATTGCACACTATTTTCAGCACGCACAAGAGGGTCTTAATATGCACATTCAAGTTTATTTCATAGGCCCCTAAGTGTTTTTCAATCCTTAATTAGATTTCATAATTCAGAGGGATTCAGGTCTACTTGCAACATTTTGTTAGAATGTAATTAAAAAGACTTGCAGAATATACTATGAAGATGAACACTGAATACAAATGCACTGAAGGGGGAATATAAAATATCTTTAACTGAAAAGAGAACTGATTTTAAGGTTTGCTGCAAAAACTTCAGATACTAATATTTTTTTCCCACGTTTTGTCTACGGGGGAAAATGCTTAGTAACTAGGACTCTTTTCAAATCTCATTAGTAGAGGGGTATTTTTCAAGCTAAGGACACATCAATGCCTGTCTTTGAAGATGTCTCTGACTGTTACATAAGAAGGTTGAAAATATTCTTAATTTAGGAGAATTAGAGCAACTTGAATCAGTATGTGAAGAGAGTAAAGCAGAGGCATTATGAGAGCTTGAATCCCATACATTATACAATATTTGGGAAAATTCATAAAAATTCAATTCTTACTTTGGCTCCTATCAAAAATTGTTCATTTTTTTATTTTTTACTGGTGATTGAAAATATCAGGGAACTTTCTTTCATTAATCGTAGGCAATTTTTCATGTGGGAAAAAGTCAGAAAAAGTTTCCCAACTACTGCTAACTTTTTTAGCAGGATGAAGCACTTTACTCCTACAAGCAGAAAATATAAGAACATACTGGGTCAGACCAAGGGTCCATCAAGCCCAGCATCCTGTTTCCAGCAGTGGCCAATCCAGGCTACAAGTACCTGGCAAACACTCAAAAACTAAGTAGATACCACATTACTGATGTTAGTAATAACAGTGGCTATTTACTAAATCAATTTGATTAATAGCAGGTAATAGACTTCACCTCCAAGAACTTATCCAAACCTTTTTTAAACCCAGCTATACTAACTGCACTAACCACATCCCCTGGCAACAAATTCCAGAGTTTAATTGTGTGTTGAGTGAAAAAGAATGTTCTCTGATTAGTTTTAAATGTGCTACATGCTAACTTCATGGAATGTCCCCTAGACCTTCTATTATCTGAAAGAGTAAATAACCAATTCACATCTACCTGCTCTAGACCTCTCATGATTTTAAACACCTCTATCATATTCCCCCTCAGCTGTCTCTTTTCCAAGCTGAAAAGTCCTAACCTCTTTAGTCTTTTCTCATAGGGGAGCTGTTCCATCCCCTTAATCATTTTGGTCACCCTTCTCTGGACCTTCTCCATCACAACTATATCTTTTTTGAGATGCGGTGACCAGAATTTTACACAGTCCTCCAGGTGCACTCTCACCTTGGAGCGATACAGAGACATTATGACATTTTATGTTTTATTAACCATTCCCTTCTTAATAATTCCTAACATTCTGTTTGCTTTTTTGACTGCTGCAGCACACTGAGCTGATGATTTCAAAGTATTATCCACCATGACACCTAGATCTCTTTCCTGGGTGGTAGCTCCTAACACGGAATAATGGAATAACGGATAAGTCATATTAAGCTACCATCCGATAAAAGGGCAATGGAAGCCCTTAGAGCAGGGGTGACCAACTCCAGCCCTAAGGTGCCAAATAACAGGCCATGTTTTCAGGATATCTATGATGAATATGCATGAGATACATTTACATGCACTGCCTCCATTGTATGCAAATCTGTCTCGTGCACAATCATTGCGGATATCCTGAAACCCGGCCTATTTGTCGCTCCTGATGTCTGGAATTGGCCACCCCTGCCTTAAAGAATAATTTTCAAACAATTGCACATGGCAACATGCATGAGTATATGTGGACGTACATACATTTACTATATTATTTTATAACACATATGTATCTCTACCTCGCAACATATGCACGTATGTAGGCTTTCGCGAGAATGCCTGCAATGCATTGAAACTACATATAGCAATGAATAGAATGCATGTACTTTACCCACCTAGTTAAAAAATATACGTGCAGATAGATCTTTTCAATTTCAGTCCATAGGTCAGGCAAAGACTCTTAAGTTCATGCTAAACTGACTGAGGCTTGTGAATGTGTGGATGGAGCAGAACCCCTCTGGAAAAGACTATACTTGTTTTTCCCCATTAATACAAAATGTATAGTCATATAGACTTTTTTTCTATGTACTAAGTCCTTATTGCGCCTCTCAGGTCAGATGGATATTCTGTCTAATTTCATCTTGGATCATAGTCCAATCTGTTTACCCTTTAGTCTGGCTCAAACTCTGCATTCTGGTAAAAGTTGGCAACTAAATGTATCCTTGCTCTGACACAAGTCCTTTTGTATTATGGCTGTCAATACTGTGAAACAATTCTATGAGATCCACAAAAGTGGGGATTATTCCCCTGTCCTCCTATAGGAATCTCTAAAAACAGTCCTTAGATGGAAAATCATAATTATAAAAAAAATTGTGTATGAAAAGAGGATAATCAATCACTGGAAAGACATATGGCAATTGGAGAGGAAACATAAGGAGACAGGATCTTACAGGACATATAGGGACTTGGAAAAATATTGAGAGAGGTTATCACTACTCCTACCAAGGGGCATATGGACATGGAAGGTGTATATGAACACTGGAATAAAGCTGGGGCCATTTTAGCTCAGCTATTAAGATGAAGAACTCAACAAACCTTGATATATAAGATGGATGGGAATATTACCACATGGCAGAGATCCTCTAATATCTTAGTGAAGTATCTCTCCTGATTCTTTTGGTACAGCAAAGAGAAAAGCTGGCCTTCCCTATTACTTGGGCGGAGGTGCAGAATGTCATTTCGGGATTACAAGGGAAGAAAGTCCTAGCCCAAATGGGTATCCCTTTGATTATTATAAACAGTTTTTCTAGAAATCAGCTGGCCCATAAAACAAGCTTTTTATTATTTGCACCTTTATCCAGATAGAATGGACGTATAACTGATGCTACGCTAGAACTAATTCATAAGAAGGGCCGAGATGGTCTTGAACCTGAGACGTATCGAATGCTGATATCAAGATATTATAAAAAATTCTTCAGTTTCTACTGGAAAGTTGTATGGAAGATTTGGTTGGGAAGGATCAGACAGAATTTGTTAAAGGCCATTCCTCTACCAATAACACTTGGAGAGTATTTATTATGACTTTGGCCAAGAGAGATAAGATTTATTAGTTGATGACTGGGCTGGATGCTGAGAAGTACTTCAACATGCTGAAGTGGCCCTTTCTGTTTTCAGTCCTGGATAGAAATAGTATACCACCTCCATTTTGCTGTTGGCTAAGAGCTCTGTATGTGCACTCCAGAGCTAGAATCATATTTATTCTACTGTTAACCCAGTTATGACTTGCACTTTGCATGTGTTGTGATTTTGATTTTGATTTTAGTAATTTAACTTGGTTACCTTATTCTCGTTCCTCCCTCCCTCTGCCAGGTTACTCGCCCTTGCCCCCTTCACCCTTTATAGCCAGCCCCCTATCCTTGTTCGTTGCAATTTCCTTCTTCTAAGTTACTTGTAAACTGACATGATGTGTCCTACAAATGCCGGTATATAAAAGCTCATAAACAAATAAATAAACAAATAAACAAATAAATAAATAAATAAATAAATGTGATTGATATAATGCTTGTCAATATAGCATTGCTCTTTGAAAACTGTGGTTGTATTTTGTGATTTCAATACAGTCCTGAAGACCTATGGAGTGATGAGTGGCATTTTATTTATTTATTTAAATTCTTTTAATATACCGATGCTCAAGACCATGTCTTATCGTACTGGTTTACATAAAACCAGGGGACAACCATAAATAATAAAGTGAAAGTTACAATGAACGGGGAGAGTAATTCAGGATAATTGAAAGTAGAAGGAATTAGATTTAGATAACGCTTTTTAAGGAAATGTGCAACAGGCAACTATATACAATAAAGATTTGCAGGTCATTGTTAGTTGGGGAGAATCTCATACTGGAAAGGCTTGAGAGAACAGCCAGGTTTTCAGTTTCTTTCTGAAGGAAAGAAGACATTGTTCCATGATAAATAATAAAGGTATATATGTGATAAAATGTTTGCATGCATGTAGATGACATGTGGAATACAGGTGAGCATCTGAGCTTTAGAAGAATGGGTAGCCAAGTGATTAGAGCAGTGGGCTACAAATCAGGGAGACCAGGATTCAAATCCCACCCTTGCTCCTTGTGACCTTGGGCAAGTTACTCTACCTGCCATTGCCTCAGGTACAAACTTAAATTATAAGCTCTCTAGGAATATGGAAATACCTATAACACCTGAATATAACTCACTTTGAAATGCCAAAAAGTGGAATGTAAAAATTCAGATAAATAAAGGAAAAGCAGCCAAAGTTGTAATCATTTTGAATTTCCTTACAGAGGTTTGTAGCAGGAAATGAGCAGCAATAGTGTTACTCTAATGCCAAGTACCCCTGCCTCGGTCAAGAATAAACATATTTGGACCCAAGGCAGGGTGACCATATAGTTCCATGTCAGGGGGAGCAAGCTGAGCTCTACAGTTTAGACATTCCTTTCCAAAAACGGAGAATCTAGAATGATATCCCCATGTAATGCCTGCAGTGGGGTAGAACCAGGAATGGCTCAGCTGCTCTCCCGTGATTTTAATTTGAGGGCTGCCACAGATGCATTTTAATGAAGGTAGACTATGAGTATATTTTTCTGATGGTAGAAGAGCAGGCATCTATGTGGGTGAATACATTTGTGGGCATATCTGAAGGTTTTAATAAAACATCTTTATCACTACTATTTGTTGATGGTGTCACAGGAGTGATTTTACATATTGGGAAAGGGTTAATGATGTTTATGCACATTTTATTGAAGCTCATTATATATATTACACGATGATCTTCAGCAGGGGCTAGCCTAATCACCCTAGAAAAGGTAGTTTATTCATTCCTTTCCCAGAGAGTCGGGGTATCAGTGGTACATTCTTAAACATGGAACGTGAATATTTTTATTCACAAAGTCACCTTTTTCTCAGAAATTATTCTAAGAACCTGGATCTGGGTGAATCAATCCCTAAATGTTTGTGTGAAATGTACTTGCTTAACAGATGAACACATTCCTGTGATAGCTAAATGTGTAGAATCCATGTCGTCTACAGACAGGAGCAAAATTAAATATCAGATTCTATCACAAGGAAATGTAAGATGTCTGATATATTTCTGACTTGTTTCATACTTAATAGTTATGTCTCCAAAAGTGCAGGGCTTCTAGTCTCAGTGGTATATAGTATCATGGAAATTCATTTCAGCCTGTCAATATATGTAAACGCTGGAAGAAAATATGATCCCATTCTGAAGAGGAATGAAATATAAATTACATATAGCATATGTTTAATTAAAAAAACATTTGACTAAGAATACCAACAGCAACAGAGGAAAAATATCAGTTTACTTAAAACAGGCAATAATAAAATTTGTCTCCTTCTATAGAAGGTTTCAGCTTTCATTATTATTGTTGCTAGAATTGCCAGAACATTATCTGTGATGCTTTTATCCCAAACCATTATTACACAAATAGTAAACACAATATTAATAATAATAATTAAAATACATTACCCAATGCAATAGTTTGGTATGAGTACTGAATAAAACATTTAAAAAAGCAAAATATGTGAGTTTTGAATCATTCAGGTGTGACTAACCAATGATGAGAGGTCTAAAGCTGTTGCTAGTCCTTTCTCACAAGAAGATGTCAAGATGGAGAATGCACATAGGCTTGAGATATAGATTATGGCACTGTGAGTGGTCTGAGGCTGGCCAGGAAAAGAGACCCCGGCTTGTCTTTCACACATTTTTACTAATGACAACAGAGAAAAGCTCTGCTTACCTTTGCAATATTAAACAAAAGAAAACATTGTAGTTTCCAGCTTCTCAAGCTGGGTCTTCTCTAGGTTCCACCTCTCCCTGGGGCTTCTTTCCCTCTTCTGGCCTGGCTAGTTATTCTCCTTCCCTTGGGAACTAACCCCAGCCCATGTTTATCTGCTGCTACAGGGTTTAAGGAAGAGTGAGCCAGATCTCTGGAGCCAGTACTTTAAGATGTTCTAGGGTTTTCTCTATACCCCTGCATATACGCTCCTCCTCAGCTCAAGCTTCTCAGGTTGAGCTCTTGCCCATACTCTTAAGAAACCCAATGTTCCTATTTTACTTCCCCATCCTACGCTGGGGCTGTCTAACTCTTCTAAGTTTTCCCAATTCCGCCCATTCTGGTCCCAATTCATAGAATGTCCTCTGATCCATCTTGTCAGTTCATCTAATTTGTCCTTTGTGCAGCTGGAATACCCCTCCTTCCTTTGGCAGCATTGTCATTGGGTTTTGGGTGTCTTGGAGTTTTCCCCTTTCTTATTTATTCTATGTATATGCACAGTTAATTTGTTTCCCCTTTCCCTTCTTCCCCACCCCCCTCCCTCAGTTAATTTGTTATTTTCCCCAAGTTAATCTTATCTGTAAAGCTCCGCTGCCTACTTCTTGTTTAGTAGCATGGTTGCTAGTTCATGTTCTATGTAAACCGATGTGAAGTTACTAAACAAATGTCGATATATAAAAACTGCAAATAATAAAATAATTTTAGGCTACCCTACTGTGAGGTCTCTGGGACTGGGCCTTCTTTAAAATTGGTGACTGCAATGTTAAGCTGGACCCACAGATTCTCACTGTGGATAATCACACCCCAGAACAATGGGGTAGAGAAGCTCGAGAAGCACTCCTACATCTATACTGGCTTATCTGCCATTGTTGTCAGCAATACCTGAAAGATAGGATACTGTTACTGATCCCTGTATATACAAGCGAGTATCACCTTCTTATAGTTGACATACAGTCTCTGAGCTAGCTCCTTCCTAATGAGTGGGTCTTGCTACACCCTGAATCTACCAAAGCTTGGGTGGGAAACTCATTCAGCTCCACTGGGATCATGAAGTTCGAGATTCCCATGGGGTAGATTTTACAAAATTTCACACACACGTACTTTTGTTTGCACACCAGGCACAAACAAGAGTATGCGGGATTTTAATAGATACATGCATAGCCACATGTAACTGTTAAAATCCGGGATCGGTGTGAGCAAGGCTGAGCAAAATCGGCAGCCTGCATGCGCCTTGGAGCGGCCTCAGAGGGAACTTTCCTTCCGCCTCCACCCACCTTCCCCTCCCTTCCCCTACCTAACCCACCTCCCCCCCCAACCCTATCTAAACCGCCCCACATTTATTCCAGAAGTTACGCCTGCTCGAGGCAGGGGTAACTCGTGCGCGCGGGCCGGCTACCGGCGTACCATGTTCCGGTCCGGGGGCTGGTCTGGAGGCCACGGCCCCACCCTCGGAATGCCCCCGGATGACGCGCTGCCGCAACATGCCCCCCGACACGTCCCCGACATGCCCCCCCCCCAGGAAAGACCTGGGACTTACGTGCGTCCTGGGGCTTGTGCGTGCCGCCAAGCCTATGCAAGATAGGCTCGGTGTGCACAGGGAGGTAGGTTTTTGGGGGTTACGCGCGTAACCCTTTGAAAATCTACCCCCATATGTGGACCAGCCACCAAATTACAACTTTGCAACTTTGCAAAAGCATGCGTCCCCTCATGTTCCCCTTCTTCATTCTCATGTTGGGGACAGTCCTTTATAAAGTGCTCTTTCACTTCATAATGGGATCATACCTGTGGGATTTACTCCACTGATTTCAACAGTTCCTACAAAGGGATCATTTTTCCCCTCCTTCATCAGTGCTTCTCTTTGCACTGTTTCTCTAGCTTGCATTCCCATTCTAGATCCTCAAGCCATAAGCAATTCTTCTCAGTGTAGTCTTCTGTCTCACAATAAGAGTATGCCCTTAGGGCTTTACCACTTCCTTTCTAGAAGATAGTATTTGCCTAAGTATTAACACCTTTTTACATCAACCACTATCTAGCTGCCCAGGAACCAGTGTACTCGTCTTTTGAGATCAAGTACTTGACCTTTGCAAACTCACAATTTTAACACTTACAAGCAAATACTAACTTCTACAAGCTCACAAAATAACACAAGTTCTATTTCTAGACACACACACACAATAAAACACAGCCGTTAATATTTTAACCCTTTAAGAATTTTTTTTTTAGATTTTTTGGAGTTTTTTCCCAGGAATACCATCTTACACCAGCATATAAAAGTTCTGCAATCAGCACTCCCTCTCTTAACTATAGACAGAAACAGATTTATGTGCAGAAAACTTGCTTTGCACACACGAACCCTGATTTCTGTACATAAATATGATTTTTGTGCACAAAAAAAATGTTTTTCTGTGCTATATGTATTTTTGTGCACAGAAATCTTATTTTCTGGGCTTGCTCTGATCTCACTGCACCCATGCAGTACTAATTATTCAACTACACCAGATACTGAATCTCCAACGAAAACACCTTGTGTAAATTTTTTTTCCAACAGGTAATAATTAAAGCATATAACTTACTGTTTGCGGTCTTGAGGGGGATGGAAGAGGAAAAGCTGATCTCAGGTTCAGAGCACTGACTCTAGAGTTGAAATAGCTGCTGTAGGAATTATGCTGGAGATTTAAGTACACTCAGTGTGTGCACTTGTGAGTGTCCCTTTCTAGCCAAAAGGAAATGCAGTTCTAAGGAATAGGGGAGATGAAAGGCAGTTTGCTTCCTCCTTCTTTGTCTCAGAAGCACACATGCAAACTAAGAAATACTCCCAGCAGATATGAACCAGTATCTGAGCCAAGAGGAATTTCCCAGAATCGGTGGGAGCTGGAAAAATGCGACCATAAAGGGCCAACAGCAATATGATTACAGGATTATAGGGGATTGTAGCCTTTCTGTGGCGTCACACTATTTTACAAGCAGGAACAGACTTGATATAGATATATATTTATATATATATATATATATATATACAACAAACAACAAATCTGCTCACGGTTAAGGGTGACAGAGCAGGGCTCAAAACAAGCCCAAACCATATTTTGTGCGCATAAAAGTATTTTATGCGCATAAAACATGAGCTTCCTGGCTGAGAGACTCCCTCTGCCCCTCTCCCGAGTTGAGATGTGTGATCGGTCTGTGCTGACATTACATTTTAATGTGGGTTTGTGTGCATATTTTTGTATTTGCATTTATTGTTATGTTCACTCCCTTCAGATTAATATATCATTTGATTACTGTATCAAGAATGTATTTATTCAGTTCTTAGCACGTTTTAATGATCTGCGTTCAGAATTTCAGCATACAATGTCAGCCCGGGGCTTACTACCTTGGCCCCTCCAGAGCAGGCAATTCCTAACCTCCACCAGCCTCACAGTACAGAAACTGTTTTCTTAGCCTTCCTCCTTCCATGTTCATTCATATCGTGACTACTACTACTACTACTTAACATTTGTACATTGCTACTAGGCATTCACAGTGTTGTACAAATACATAAGAGACTATCCTTGCAAAGGGCAGGTGTAACTTTGTGAGGATTAGGTTGGGCACATTCTTAAGAATATGTTTCAAAGCAAACATATGCATATTTACTTGGAAAACTGACGTAGCTGACGCGCTTTGGCAATACAGAAGCTACACAGGTTGTTATAAAATTACATTCCCTAAGTTCATTTCATTTTAATAGATTCATAAATCACTTTGAGTTAGAACAAAGTGTCGAGAAACAATCAATAAATACAATCAAGTAACCATACATATAAATAAAATAACACGTTAATTGCATCATAACACATATACAATAAATAGTTAAAACAGTATAAAAGATTATAGTTATATAAACTTCTCCGTGTACCATTTATATTATGTGGCTTATACCATTTTGTTAGGCCTTCATTTAAATTCTTTCCATGTTTTCAAGGTATGGACTCTAGATCTGAACACAGTACGTGAGAGGAGATCTTACTGCGGACCGAAACAAGTTCAATATGACCTCTTTTTACCGCATGAAAGTTTCCGAAGTTAGCTGGATAAATCCAACAGAATAATAATGCCTCTATCTACCCCCTTGACTGGCTACATTTGGGTACACAAGAAGAAGGATCAGAGGCATTCCCGGCACAGGGATTTTCTTTATTTATATTTAGCAAGTTACATTCAGGTATAGTGAATATTTTCCCTGTCCCCAGAAGTCCTAACTTTTAAACCTTTTTGCAGTACAGTGGATGTCTGTAGATTTATCCTAGTATTTTATAAAATGTGTAGCTGGAGCTGCACAGTTTGGGGTAGATTTTAAAAGCCCTGCGCGTGTAAATCCTGCTGGACTTACGCGCGCAGGGCACTCACGCGCCGGCGCGCCTATTTTGCATAGGCCGCCGGCGCGCGCAAAGCCCCGGGATGTGCGTAAGTCCCTGGGCTTGCTAAAATGGGCGGTCCGGGGGCATGTCTGCGGTCCGGAGTAGTCCAGGGGCGTGGCCGAGTGCCCCGACACAGCAGCCTGTGTCGGGGCCTGGCCAGCCGGCGCTCGCAAGTTATGCCTGCCAGCGGCAGACGTAACTCTCTCGAACAAGGTAGGGGGGGATTTAGATAGGGCCGGGGGGGTGGGTGAGTTAGCTAGGGGAAGGGAGGGAAAGGTGGGGGGACGGACAAAAAAAAAGTTCCCTCCGAGTCCGCTCCGATTTCGGAGCGGCCTCGGAGGGAACGGAGGCAGGCTGTGCGGCTCGGCGTGCGCGCTGTTTTTTAAAATGTACCCCTTTATGAATTATCACATAGTTCTGCTGTGAAACTATGTGCAAATATTTCCAGTGAAAGAAAATTCTTGCTTTCTCTACTTATTTTATAAATATGCATGTGTATATTTTATGCACAAATAAATATATCTATTATATAGATAGGGCCCATATCACAATCAATGACTGAACTACCAACATCAATCTAAAAATGAAAGCAAATTTATAAAAATCTATTAAAATAATTCAGTTTATTGCATTTCTTATTTCAGCCAGTATCTAAAGCAGCACAATTCTATAATACAAACTATTGTTTAAACCAAACTTTTATCCATCTGTCATCAATAAGGTCATAAAAAATAAGTATCATAAAACACTCTTCACAATCAAAATAGAAGTCATAAATATAATCTTAAAGCACCAAACACAGTATCAGTATAATAGATTTAGATTTTTTTTTTTTTTATATTCCACTTTTTGGCACTTCAAAGCAGATTACATTCAGATACTGTAGGTATTTCCCTGTCCTCAGAAGGCTTACAATCAAAGGCCTAGATTCATCATTTTTGTTATGCATGCCATCCGCGGCAGACCCGCGGCACGGCCCTCTCACCTTTCCACAAGAACTCCAGCCTCTGGTTCCTCCTCGCTAGTGGCAGTGGGCTGCCAGCTCCATCCTCGGGCCTCCCCCGGTGCCTCCGACCCTGCCACAGTTCCCAGCGTTCCTGGTCCTGATGCCACTGCTCATCAGGCCTCTCTGCGTGGTCCACGGAGAGACGCCACCACTCGCACCGCGCCCTTCCCTAGGCGCGCGCATTGTTGATCCTTATGAAGGGCCCACAGCGGGAACCTGGCCGCAGCCCTGGATGATGACCTCAACTTCTTCATACTATTTAAGCTCAGGCCCCATTCCATAGCGTTGCTTTTGCAACAGGTCTCCTCGTTGTTTGAGTAATCATTGCTACTGAGATTCATCTCTACTCTATGTTCCTGATCCTCATTGTTCCTGGTTCCTGTTCCCTCGCTCCTACCCTGTCTAGGCTTCGGATTGATTACACAGACTTTGACTTCACTTTGCCTGACTACGCTACAGCCTATCTCCAGACCCAGACCTCCGCTTCACCTGACCACATACTGCCTATCTCCAGATCCAGACCTCCGCTTCGCTTGACCACGTACTGCCTATCTCCAGACCCTGACCCTCACTTTGTCTGACTACGCTATTGACTTTCCCATGATTAGACCTCAGCTTCGATCGACTACGCTATTGACTTCTCCGTGACCAGACCTCTGCTTTGATTGACTACGATATTGGTTGTCTATGTGATCAGACCTCTGCATAGTTTGCCACAGCCCCTGGATTGCCGCTGGCCCAGACCAAAGCCTGCCATTGGACGCCTCTCCTGCCTACTCCCTGGATGTGGACTTATTAGGCTTCGGCCTACATTTGCTCGAGCATCCTCAGTCTGCCTTGTTCCATTGGCACCCAGGTTTCCAGAACCTAACCCAGTCCAGAGTAGGACTATTTCATCCCTTGCCTGCTGTCTCTGGGCTGAACCACCTTCTCTTCATCGAGGCCCACCTAAGTCCTGCCGGCTCCGGCACCCAAAGGCTCAACCCGCAAGGAACAAGGGCTGGTATAGGTGAAGCTTCAGGGTCCAATGCAACAATTTTGCTATAAATTTTGCAAGAATAGCACCTATGATAAAAAAGAGAAGTGCCCAGATAGGCTTTCACTGAGAGAGAGAGAGAGAGAAAGAAAGTCTCTTTATAAGGCTTGTCTATAAGAAAACTATTTATAGCACTGTAAGGGGCCAATGCTCGGCCGAGAGCATTGTATAACCCGCAGTCAGATGCGGGTTGAATAGGTGCTAATGAATCCCCTAATGCAATAAGGGGATTAGCACCTATTCAACGTGCCTCCAATGCGGAGTTAGTACAATAGTGCTAATCACATTCAAATGCATGTGATTGAGGCTATGAGCATTCACTCTAGATGCAAAAAAAAAAAATGTGTGTCTAGGATGCTCATTTAGGGGTAGATTTTATAAATTTGCGCACACGCGTACTCTTGTTCGCACATCAGGCGCGAACAAGAGTACGCGGGATTTCAATAGATACGCATGTAGCCGCGCGTATCCATTAAAATCTGGGGTTGGCGCGCACAAGGCTGCCCAAAATTGGCAGCCTGCGCACGCCGAGCCGCGCAGCCTGCCTCCGTTCCCTCCGAGGCCGCTCTGAAATCGGAGCGGCCTCGGAGGGAACTTTCCTTCGGCCTCCCCCCACCTTCCCCTCCCTTCCCCTACCTAACCCACCCCCCGGCCCTATGTAAACCCCTCCTACCTTTGTTGTACAAGTTACACCTGCTCGAAACAGGGATAACTTGCGCGCGTTGGGCCGGCCGCCAGCACATCAAGGTCCGGTCCGGGGGCTGGTCCGGAGGCTGCGGCCATGCCCCCGGAACGCCCCCGATGATGTGATGGCTGTGACACACCCCCAGACACGCTCCCGATGATGCACCAGCCGCAAAATGTCCCCGGATACGCCCCCCGGAACGCCCCCCCAGGAAAACCCCGGGACTTACGCGCATCCCGGGGCTTGCGCGCGCCGCCGAGCCTACTCAACATAGGCTCGGCTAAGGGCCAGGTTTTCAGGGAGTATGTGCGTATCTTACGCCCTTAGCGCTTGGCAATTAATGTCTGCCTGGAGCAGGCATTAATTGCTGAGCGCTCCTTAAACCAGTACAGCAGAAAAAAACTATACATTATTAGGAATGTGCAGAGGAAAACCTATTGCAACAGTTCATTCATTTGTTTTGTAGGGAAAATTAGGTTCAAATGACAAAAACAATCTGAATGTTCATTTGATTACTATTACAGTGATTAGCGCTATTAGATTCACTCTGCGTTGGACGTGCGTTGTAGAGGCACTAATCTCCTTATTGCATAAGGGGATTAATTAGCGCCTATACAACCCGTGTCCAACTGCGGGTTATACAGAGCGCTTGGCTGAGTGCACTGTATTGCATCGGCCCCTATATATATAAAAGGCTTGAGTTATTGGGCAGTTAGTCTCACTGTTATGTCTGTCTGTGGCCACTAGGTGGTCATGGAACAATGGAAGCTGCACTTATAAAAAAAAAAACAATATGCTCTATCTTTCTCACTTTTGTTTGATTTTGAACATTTACCTCATTTGTGAACCAGACAACCTGAGCAATACTGGGTATTTTCCGCTAATCTGCAAACCCTTTTTTCTAATGCTTCCACACACAGGGAAAGACAGACACATACACACATAGGCATACATACACACAGGCTCTCCCGCACACACATACATGCTCACATGCACAGGCTCCCCCATGCACATGCATACAGCTTCCCTCTCCCCCCCCACACACACACACATACACATACACATTTATACAGGTTCTAATATACTGTCAATATAGTTTATAGATAGGTAAATGTTTCTATATTCTTTCTTTCTTTCTTTCTTTATTTAATGCTTTTTATATACTGGTATTCGTGTGGAACATCATATCAGTTTACAAGTAACTCAAAAACAAAACAAGGGAGAAAGTACATTAAACGAGGGGCATACAGGTGTGGGGGGGAGGAAAGCAGAAGTTAAGGAAAAGCAAAACAATGCAATCAATCTCTAGTAGAAGTGATAAAACTAGAGATACATTGATATTTACAAGATATATTATTATTTACATTTAGCATGATATAAGATTAGACTATGCAATTATAGTTTACATTTAACGGTGGCCACCATATGGAAGGCGGGAGTAGGAAGAGCTAAGGGGGGGGTGGATGGAGTAACAAAGGGGGGGGCGGGGGAAGGGGGCTGAAGGAGGGAGAGGCGCTTGAAGGGTGGTTGAGAGGTAGAGGATGGGCAGAGAGATTATTCAAGAGAATGCTTGTTAATTATTTAATAAAATGAGACAATATATATCATTTTCACTTTTGTTAATTTTTAAAATGTATTTCTTCTATGGACCAGACAACCCAAGAAAAACCGGTTACATTTCGCCAGTATGAATATATAACAGAAGAAGCAAAATAGATTAAAAATTTGTGCTAAATGCTTCCAATTTGTCTGTGTGCATGAAACTAATATACAAAGAGGTTAATTTATCAAATAGTCTTTATTCATTCCAGCACCGTGCAGCTATTTAGTACTAGTGCAAGCATGAATAATTTAATACCAGATGAATTTATCATCCAGTGCTAAATAAATGCAGCATGGTGCAATTCCAATGTTATTTTAAAATAAGATGAGACCAGTGCTATATATAACACCATCATACTTGGGTCTTAAAGAAGGAGAGAGATGGGAATATAGATTTCCCTACCAGAGAAGACAAGCAGTCACTTAAGAAGTCTACAAGTACCCAATTTTAAAGGTGAATTCAATATTTTTCAGTCTTGAGCAAACCACTTATTTAGTTAGCTAATGTGTTCCTCTTTTTTTTCACCATCAATCTCTCTCTCCCTCTTCCTCAGATGGAATGTGCTGGTGTCTTAGGAGGCTGAAAGGATGCCTCATGTGAGGTGTATCCTCATCACTTCTTGTTGGTCACAACACAAGGACAGCCATCTTTCTTCCCTTTCAAGGCTTGAGTGCAACACCTCCAACTGGTCACATTGCATAGGGGATGTGAACTCACTGGTTTACAGCACATAATACTATGGCTTAAGTCAGGGATGGCCAAATGTAGTCCTTAAAAACTTCAAAGAGCCCTGATTTTCAGGATACTTTTAAAGAATATACATGTATATGCATCCAATTGAGGCAGTACATGTAAATCTTATCTCATGCAGATTCATTATGTATATCCTGAAAACCAGGACTGTTTGTGGCTCTTGAGGACAGGAGTTGGCCATCCCTGGCCTAAGTCATAGGATTTGGAACAGTGATAAATTTTGAATTCAGAGGGATCCTTTGCAGGGTTAAATATGTCATAAATAGCATTATGCAATGTATAGCATTTGTTCTGCCCATGTTTTTTAATTTGTATTTAATTTTTTATTATTAACTACTTGTTGTGCCATCTTAAGCATAATATAATGAAGGCTGAGGACAAGTAGTCACAAACTGCATAAAAACCCCTGTCTTGCCCTTTTAACTACTACCCTACAGGAAGAGAGAGTACACTACACATAGTCCTCCACCCTCACCCCTTATCATGGTTAATTACCTATGGAATGATATTACCAATTTACCATGATCAATAATTTGCCACTGATCCATCTGTGGGAGGAGGATACATATATAACTCCACCTTTCAGCTGTGTGATTTAAAATGAGCATGCAGAATGTGCCAACACAGCTAAAGATTTTTCCAGATAGGGAGGAAATGTTTGAGTAGATAGGACAGCTGGGAGGCTGGGTCCCAATGCCAAGGCTTGGCCTGGACCTAGGCCTGATGCTGGGGCCAGACCCAAAGGCAATGCCTTAGATCAAAATGGCACTATCTGCTGGGATAAATGCACTGGAGTTAATTAACTCTGGTGCAAATCCAGCAGACAGTGTTAGTTGGTATAGAAAAAAGAAGCAGAAGAGGATCTCCGAGGCCTGTGCTTCAGGCCTGGGCCTGATTCTGGGCTGAGGCCCAGGTGTCGAGACTCAGCCTCTGGGCTGGGTCCCGGCCAAGGCCTCAGAGTTGACCTGGATGGTGGTGGGTCCTGATATCATAAGTGTTGGGGCTTTTGCCATCTCTGTCCATCTCCAGAGGGTATCTACTGCCTGTTATAACAAATCAATAACAAAACCTATCTCCCTGGCACTGATAATCTTCCCATAGCTAAGAGTTCCCTAGTGAGGGTGTCTATCTTAATGGCTTGGTGAAACTGATTATCTAGCTAATGAAAACAACAGATAATCCAAAATTCCCTGTCTTGTATTTCTTAGGAGGAACAGCATTCACTTTTTCACAGCCTTCACACTCTCCTTTAACTCGAACAGGTACAATTAAACCATGTTCCTGGTCACTTCTTTACTGTTAACAACCATGTCCCCCATTGTTTTAACCTTTAACCATGGCGCAGGATGCACTTAGAATTAAACTTACTTTTTTCTTTTTCTCTTCTTCCAAATTCCTGTCACAACTGTTGGCATTAAAAAAGTATAATTTGCAGTGATAAGCTGAGGGGAGAGAAACCTAACAGCATAGACAGCTGTCATAACGGACAGAGAAGAGGTGGATCAAGGGTAAACTGACATGAACAGATACCTCAACAGGTAAAAAACAAACGTGCACCACCTCTGATTACTATATAAACTATACCACAAACTCAGAGGGACTCGGCAAAATATTATGCCCACGTTTTATTATTCATGTAATTTTTAAATATTTTTAAACAAATCAATTCCATCACCAACACTATGCGACCACAACAATGTCTTATTTTTTAAAAACAAACTCCATACATACATTACCCTTCACTTATACCACTCATACCACACATACCAGTCATCCCATTAAAATCTAATCACGTATGCCTTATACTCTTGATGAGCTATCTTTGATTGATTATACAGCTAATCCATGAGCTATCTTTGATTATACAGCTAATCACATCATATATGGTACAGAGAAATTTCAGTACATGATCTAATACATATATAACTATTCAATAAATCCAGTTCAAAAAACATGTCAATGTACATATATTTGCAACTACTAAATTAATCCAATATACATACACTTGTAACTGTTCAATTGATACAATACAATTGGTTACAATGCAAATAATCTGACGAGAGCCTCGTTGCATCCTTACATGCACTACCGCATATCACCCCCTCACAACCACCCCCTCCTTTTCCCCCCCTATTCCCACCAGAACTAATCGTAACCGTAACCAATTCAAACTGTATATATTGTATATAGGATAGATGCTACAAATTATATTCCCATTCATTTGTATTCATATGTTACAATGTTTTTTACTTCAATAGTTTAATCAATTGTTATCTTGTTAAATGTAAAATAGGGCAGATCTCGCCCTATTCAACCTGTTACCTGGAAACCGATGTGATATCTCGATCGAATGTCGGTATACAAAATAAATAAATAAATAAATAAATAAACAAAAAGGGCTTCTTCAGGGAATTCTGATTCTTAAATTATCCTTGTAGCCCAATATATGATGCTGTGTGTCAATTTCTGAATTACCCATAGATAGACATTCATCTATACATATCTTCTCATTATAAGCTGTATATCTTCATATTTATTTGCAGATCAATGCAATTTTCATTGATATATATTTATTCTGTATGTGGTCTAATCCATAGAGCTGGTATCTATAAATAACAATAAATATACATCCATTCATCATACACCCTATTAACTCATCTACCTATATCAACATCCGCTTGTTGTGAACCACCACCACTACTTAAAGCAATACCAGTCTGATGTCTTCTTAATCCGTAACAAGTTCATATCCACTGCGCTTTGATTAAACGATATACTATTTCATAGGGGTGTGCATTCGTATTGAACATAAATGTAAAACGCTACTTATTTTTTTTTTTTTAACTTAAAAAAGTGATGAGACATAAACGATCGGATTTCCAACTTATTCAACATAGCTATGTTGAATAAGTTGGAAATCGCGATTGTTGATCCAAAATAAAAATTTAAACCCCTCACCTTCCTTAATCCCCCCCCAAAGACTTACCACAACTCCCTGGTGATCCAGCGAGGAGTGAGGACGCCATTTCTGAAATCCTTTGCGAGGAGCACGTGACGTCGGCGCCACGTCGGTGTGACGCGGCGTCACGTGATTCCCCGCGGGTTCGCGCCGGCACGCTCGTTCGGCCCAAAAGGAACTTTTGGCCAGCTTGGGGGGGGTCAGGAGGCCCCCCCAAGCTGGCCAAAAGTTCCTTTTGGGCCAAACGAGGGTGCCAGAGGGAACTCGCGGGGAATCACGTGACGCCGCGTCACTCCGACGTGGCGCCAATGTCACGTGATTCCCCGCGGGGTCGCTTCCGGGATCCTCGTTCATTCCAAAAGGAACTTTTGGCCAGCTTGGGGGTGTCAGGAGGCCCCCCCAAGCTGGCCAAAAGTTCCTTTTGGGCCGAACGAGGATCCCGGAAGCGACCCCGCGGGGAATCACGTGACGCCGCGTCACACCGACGTGACGCCAACGTCACGTGCTCCTTGCAAAGTTGGTCAGAAATGGCGTCCTGACCCCGCTGGACCACCAGGGAGTTGTGGTAAGTCTTGGGGGGGGGGGGGGGGATTAAGGAGGGTGAGGGGTTTAAATTTTTATTTGCACATATGGACATATACTCAACTCATTTAATTCTGTTTATGTCCATATTGACCGCAAATGGGACCCCCTTTGGACATATGAACTTAAACTTTTGCTCTGCACATCCCTACTATTTCATACTTGGGGTGTCTTATCTTTATTCATATTTACAGCATATCCAATGGGCGAAAACCCCCTTCCATATCTATAACAAATAAATGAATTAACATTTGCCTTTGGTTATATAATACTCCCCTTTCCACACTTGAGCAATTTAAGAGAAAATAACTTGTATTCCCTTAATACTAACTATGGCGGAAGAAAACCACAAGATTTTTAAGCTCCATCTAGTGAGCAAAGTAACACTCACCCAATCCTCACACAAACCCGAACCCGTTCTACCTAAACTCCTATACAGTATATCAGCACACATTGAAAGATTATTATACATTTAATACTCACACAAATACACCCACAACTGTTCACCTGCCAGACCTCATAGGTCCTGAAAAGTCTAATCATATGCCGCCACCCCAAACCCATTTTAACCGAGGGTAGCCAATCACATTTACGTTAATTCACAATGGCGCGCATGCTATATATCCGGGGAATTTTTTATTCAATTAAACGTTATTAACTAACAATAGGCTGTTCCTTACTCACTGGGTCGGGGACCAGCTCATTTCATCTGTAACACAACGACAAAGATGTCCATAGACATAACTTCAACAGTCTACTTCTTATTAACTCGATCCGTGAGCTGGCTCAAAACTAACTAACAAAGTCTGTCACTTATTAACTAGGACCAAGGACCGGCTCGTTACATCTGTTAACTCTGTGACAGTAATGTCCATAGACATAACATCAACAGTATGCTTCTAAATCACTAGATCCATGAACTGGCTCAATACATTGAATAACTTTAAGGCGTAACACCTATAGCATGCCATACATCAAGATATATTAGATTTAAACCCCCACGGTGAACCAAACTGAACACTCCTAGTTGAAATATCCTTGCCAAATTGCTGCACATACATTTATAACCCCTCAGCTTGTATTCCAAGGGGTGTTAATGCACTTCCTATTCACAATCCACTAGAGCCATACTATCTCCCTATATTCTCGGGGGATGATTTCTATTGCCTCCTCTCATAAACCACATGCCTTATTCCTTCACGTTTAATTGTATAAGGGCAGATATGACTCCTATGCGTTCTCTAAGAATTATCAAACACATAAAAGAGATCATTACCCTCTCACACTCCATAAAATGCCTCCCATTCCACCATCTCATTAAGTCCTCTATGTGCAACTGTATCTCATTGGTATATATATTTTTGCTCAATTCTCCTTAATATAGTGGTTATATCACCTTGCTGACATTCTTGACACTGTTGAATGACAAAGAATTGCAGTTGCTCAATACTATGATTCGCTTCATACCAATGGGCAACCAGAGGGGCTCCTATTTTGCGGGTTCTTAGTCTGCTTTTGTGCTCAATGATGCATTGTCTAATCTGCCTCTTTGTATATCCAATATATAGGAGACCACATGGACAAATAATAGCATAAATTAACATGCTAGAGCTACATGTAAATCTTCCCCTGATAACAAAGGAATGCTTCCTATTTGTGAGTGTCATGGAACAGGTATCATACACCTAAGAGCACATTAAGCAAACTTCTCATCTCTGCAGATCAAAGACCTCAAAACGTCCTGGCAGAGAACTGGCAGGAGCAGCTGCACATGAGGCAAAAGTGAGCCAGAGTTAAGTTCAGATAACACCTATCTAGGAGGATTCTCAATTTTCTCCATCACAGACCTCACCATAGCCCTGCCAGCCAGTTGAGCTCTGTCATGGTCAGCATCCCTCCAGCACATAAAGTGCCACCCATTCAGAACCCATAGTTGTCCATCCAGCAGAATAGTGGCCAAAGCATAAACTGTGTGAAAGCGAGCCTTTATGGAAAAGTAAGCACCTCTCTGACAGCATTCACAGGCCAGCTATACAGTATATATATGTTATTAGGGTGTCAATGAGAACATTAAAACCCTAAGACAGAGAAACGTTTTGCCTCCCTTCCAACAAGGATCCTTTGCCTAGTGACAGCATCATGACTGCAGAGGTGCTGGAACCTAAGACAGATTTCCAAAAAAAGCCCTCTGCCAGAGGGCCTAGCTCTAAGCTGCAAATATCAAGAGGTCACCAACCATGCTGTACAGACCATCCATACAGAAACTTCCCTTTCTGTCTATCCTAACAGGCTGATTTTGAAACAAGAGCGCGAGCACCCATTTAGATGCGAATGAGTGTGCGAGCGAACATATGCTAGAATTTTAAAAAATGTGTGCATTTACAAGCATATGATTCCAAATATGCCAAGCATGCATATGTCTGCTCCTAATTTTAAGCCCTTACTCGAGCATCCCTACTTTGAGTATCTTCCATAAGACTTCAACGGCTTTAATGCGCATATGTAAATGAATTTTAAAACTTGCTCACGTGAGGGGCATTCCCTTTTTTTTCCAATTAATCCATCAGTTTGCCCAGCCTACCTGGAGGCTCCCCAGATCCCACTGGTTCTTCATCCTGCATTACCTGCAAGATCTGCAACTTGCTCCTCATCAGGAGCAGCTGTAAGTTTATGCAGATAACAATTCTGCGCACACTGCGCCATCCTGTTTTAAAATATGCAGTTATGTATTGTACACTACTATTGGCCCTGCTCCACCCCAGAATTCCCAAACCCTGCCCCCAACTCTACCCCCTTTCTGCCCTCCTCCTTTTTCACTTGTGCAAGCGTATATATGCACTTAACTTCCAGCTTTCAAACTCTACATCCCTTGTGCGAGGCCCACATGCTCACGTATATGCACAATTTAGTGTGGGAAATGCTTTTAAAATCCCTTCCCTTCTTATGGATGGGTGTCCCGCTGCTTGGGTCGCATCCCTTTACCTCCATCCCTCCCATAAATGGAACTCACCCTTACAGTTTTTGTGATGCTCCCCAGCACACACCCGTTCAAACCAGATGACACGATTTTCTTTTCACAGAATCCACCGGCTCCTCCTCTGATGAGGAGAAGGAGAAGTATAAGATAGACCTGCATTCCAATGCAGCCACGGTGCCAGACATAGGTGCCCAGCTGCCCCCTCACCACCACTACTACCAGCAGCACAAGTCCAGCCAAACATCCTCTCACTAGGCAGCCCCCGGCACCTCAGGGACATGAATGTCCAGGTTGCTCCCCCACTAGCAGCCCCAGATTTCAAGTCTAAGACCTCCTCCCCATTTTCTCTGGAATCTCAGGATAAAGGTCGGGACATTGTCCTTCCATTGCAGGGAGAGGCCAGTGAGCAGATTTGGGGGGGGGGGGGCAGACTGCTGCTGATTCAGGTCAGTGCCCAGTAATAGGAGATCGGCCCCCAAGCAGGAGCACTTGCTCCTAGCCCAGAGGCACAGTCTCGTGCAGCTGCGGGTGCCTCTGTTCTGATGAGTTGCGGAAGCAGTCAACTACAGAGGCTGCTGGTAGTGGTGGTGGTGGAGTGCTTTGCCTATGCTCAGGATGGACCCACCTTTTCTCTTTAGCTGGTTGACTCTTTAGCTGGTTGGCATGTGCCAACCACTGGCACCCTAGCACCTTGGGGGTCCTGTGACCTTTTCTGATTTGCATGTTCTTATGTCACTAGACTTTCCTTTTCCTTCCCTTCTTTTGTACACATTTTATATTCAATTATATTTTGATAGCATTATATAAGCATTTTATATTTGTTAGTTATGGTATGTAGCTTCTTTTTTTGCATGCCAGATGCCATGTCACCCCAAAGTCAAACTCTTTTCAGGACAGCCAACTGCATTCACTCACACACTGGCCTGAATGTAGTTAAGCATCGGGCTCATTCAAAAATACTCTGCTCCCCACCTCCCCTCTCCTATCAGCAGCCTCAGTTCAGCCTTAAGAACATAAGAAATGCTATACTGGGTTAGACTGAGGGCCAATCAAACCCAGCGTCCTCTTTCCAGCAATGGCCAATCCAGGTCACAAGCATCTGGCAGGATACCAATCAGCAGATATAATCCATATTGCTAATGCCCAGGGATAAGTAGTGACTTTTCCCAAGTCTGTTTTGTTAATAACAGTTTGTGGACTTCTCCTCCAAGAATTTGTCCAAACCTATGCTAGCTGCCTTTAACACATCCTCTGGCAATGAGTTCCAGAACTTAATTATGTGTTGAGTGAAAAAGAATTTTCTCTGATATTTTGTAAATGTGCTAGTTACTAACTTCATGGATTATCTCCTAGTTTTTGTATTTTTTGAAAGACTAAATAAAAGATTCTGAAGATCTCTTCTAATCCATTCATCATTTTATAAATCTCTATTATATCCTTCAGCCATCTCTTCTCCAACCTGAACAAACCCAACCTCTTTAGCCTTTCCTCGTAGGAGAGCCGTTCCATCCTCTTTATCATTTTGTTTGATCTTCTCTTACCTTTTCCTAAATGCAGTGACCAGAATTGCACACATTACTCCAGATGAAGCTTGACCATGGAGACATACAGAGGCATTATGAAATTCTTCATTGTATTCTCTATTCCTTTATTTAAAAAATTTGACCATTCTCTTTGATTTCTAAGCTAAGGATTTCAAGGTTATGTCCACCAAGACACCCAGATCCTTATCTGGGTAGTTATTCCTGATATAGAACCTAATATCTTGTAACTACAGTGTGAATTACTTTTCGCTATGTGCAGCACTTTGCATTTCACCATATTAAATTTCATCTTCCTTTTAGATGCCCAGTCTCCCAGTCTCACAAGGTCTCCCTGCAATTTCTCACAATATGCTTGTGATTGCACAACTCTGAATAATTTTGCGTCAAGTCTAGTCAAAGCTCCCCTGAATGTCCTTGCTATAATGGCCAAAACTCTACAGAGCTATATGTCACCACCTAGGTCTTACTTCCTCTAAGTATCAGAGATGTGTGTGTGTTAAACTAAGTCACAAACATAGGGATAACTTTAAAGAGTAAGACCTTGACTATAACACCACAACTACCATCACAAAATTTGGAAACTAGATGCAAAGAAAAGTGGCATTTTCAACAACGGGAATCCTTCCAGCAAAGAAGAGGTATCATATAGATATGCAGGGAGGTTTCAACAGAAGACAACTACATTTTTATTTTTATATTTTTAATTTATTAAATTTATTAATCACTTTCCCACTTTTATAATAAAATTTCCAAAGTAATGTACATATGTAACCACAAAAATATACAAACACTAAAATATACCAGTATGTTAAAACAAATAATATTACATTTTAATAGCCATCCCAATATAACAGCCCTGAAATATACCCGCCTCATTCCAAGATAAGATCACAATCGTTTACAAAGTCTTCATTCAGTTTCAGGTTCAACAATCCCATGCTTCCCCCTCTCCCCTGCTACGCCAGCAATTAACTGAAACTATGTACAAAGTTATGTTACAATTGTATTTGCTGTTTACTGGTCTGCACTTGCTTCCAAGCAGTTCGTTGAGTTTGTACGCTTACGTTCATTGCTATTTCACTGTTCTGGTGTAATCCCCCCTTCCTTTTACCTGTTTATTGTAATTTCCATTCTGTAGCTGCGCTGTAAACCGATGTGATGTCGCCACTAATATCGGTATAGAAAAATTCTTAAATAAATAAATTCTAGGTCATCAGTAGTATTCTGGATTAATACAAACAGCTAATATATGGTCTAGGTTATATTCATGCATTATCTAGTGTCTTACAATTGTAAATATCTATTCTAGGTCGGCACAACAACATCAAGTATGAGTTAATTAATGTGTTATTTCATTCCATTATACTATATGTCATACTCACTCAGAATGTTGTATTTTTTTACTTTACAACATTCAGATCTTTTGTTCAATTTAACACAATTGTCTAAAGTTCTGATAGTGACATTATCAGTTTATTGGCTATTACGTAAGTTTGTAAGCTTTTCTAAAGAACCATGTTTTCAGTTCCCGTTTGAAACTCTTTCTTTCTGTTATCAGATGTAATGACTTGGGGCCCGCTATGGAAAGCATGCGTAAAGTGTGTGCTCCATGTTGAGGGCATTTTTAGATGTCCTTTATCTTGCGATCTTAGAGTTCTCTATGGTGTGTATGGCTGAAAAGGTACTCCTAATAGGCATGGGTTAATGTCGTTGATTATATTAAAAATTAGAGTCAATACATTATAATGAATTCTGGCTGTGCAGTGCTATCAGCGAGGGGGTGATGTGGTCAAATTTCCTTATCCCAAGTAGCAGTCTAGCTGAGGTGTTTTGTAATAGTTGTAGTGGTATTATGAGTCCAGAGAGCAGGCCTAGTAGTAGAGAGTTGCAGTAATCTATGTTGGAGAATATTAGTGTTTGTAGAGCAATGCAGAAGTCCTGTATTGTTAGTAAAGGTTTCAGAATAGATGTTCCTTGTTTAAAATTTCCACCATCTAAAGACCCCCAAGAGTAACATAGTTTCATAGTAATGATGGCAGAGAAAGACCATCTAATCCATCCAGTCTGCCCAGAAGGCTTCTTATGATAGTAATTGAAGCTTCATACAGGTTACCCCCATTTTCTGTTAAGGATAGAAACTATCTCCCCATAAAAGTTACCCCCAAACCTTATATTAAGGGTAATAATATTAACAATCAAAACCAAGCAACAGTCAAACACAAAACAAAATTACTGCTAGCAACATTTTTATGGGGTGAGCAGCCTTCTTGATAATTCGGCCAATGCTGTTAGAATAAGCTTTGCTTTTGGATTTGGTCATAGAAGCAGTCCTATGCTTTTTTTTCTTAATGTCTGTGTATTGGTACCATGGGTCATAAACGTCAGGGCCCAGTACTGGCTGTCATTTAACAGTCAGGGCCCAGTATTAGCTGGAGTCTAAATCTAATTCACCTTCCACACTCCCCACTAGGGATGTGCAGACCAAAAATTTAAGTTCATAAGTCCATATGTCGAAAGGGGGTCCCATTTGCGGTCAATATGGACATATGGAGAATTCCATAAGTTGAGTCTATGTCCATATGTGCAAATAAAAATTTAAACCCCTCACCCGCCTTAATCCCGCCCCCCCCCCCCCCCAAGACTTACCAAAACTCCCTGGTGGTCCAGCGGGGTCAGGACGCCATTCCTGAACTCCTTTGCAAGGAGCACGTGATGTCGGCGTCACGTCACGTCACGTCACGTGACCCCCCCCCCCAAGCTGGCCAAAAGTGCCTTTTGGGCCCAACGAGGGTTCCGGGAGCGAACCCGAGGGGAATCACGTGACGTCGGCGTGACGTCGGAGTGACGCGGCGTCACGTGATTCCCCTCGGGTTCGCTCCCGGACCCCTCGTTGGACCCAAACGGCACTTTTGGCCAGCTTGGGGGGGCCTCCTGACCCCCCAAGCTGGCCAAAAGTGCCTTTTGGGCCCAACGAGGGGTCCGGGAGCGGAACCGCGATGGACCACGTGACGTCGGCGTCACGTCGGAGTGACGCGGACGTCACGTGATTCCCCACGCGTCCGCTCCTGGACCCTCACGGAACTTTTGGCCAGCTTGGGGAGTTTTGGTAAGTCTTGGGGGGGGGGATTAAGGAGGGTGAGGGGTTTAAATTTTTATTTAGATCAACAATCGCGATTTCCAACGTATTCAACATAGCTATGTTGAATAAGTTGGAAATCCGATCGTTTACGCCTCATCATTTTTTTAAGTTAAAAAAAAAAAATAAGTTGCGTTTTCCATTTAAGTTCAGAACGAATGCACACCCCTACTCCCCACCCCATTGTTGAAGTGGAGAGCAATGTTGCAGTTGAGTCAAGGCTAATTGGTTACGGGAAGTAATCTACATGCCTTCTGTTAGGTTTAGTAGCTGCTGATACTTGCAGTGCACCCCAATGTACTCTTTTCTTCATTCCACTCCCTTTAGGGATCTTAGGGGCCTGATTTTCAAAAACATTTACATACTTAAAAATGGGTTTTACATGTGTAAATGTGCTTTATCTGTAAATGGCTTTTTGAAAATTGCTACAATAGTAGTTACATTTACACATGTAAATGCTTTTGAAAATGACCCCCACAGTATTATCTCATGCCTTTTTGAATTCATTTACTGTTTTCATGTTTTCCACCTGTTCTGGCAAGGAATTCCAGGCACCCACCACCCTCTCTGAGAGGAAATATTTCCTGCTGTTGGTTCTGAGTCATGTCCCCTGGAGTTTCCTATCTTGACCCCTAGTTCTACTGTTTGCTTTCCAACAGAAAAGGTTTGAGGATTGTGCTTCATTAAAACCTTTCAGGTATCTGAAGGTCACGCCCAAAGATGAAAGAAATAATCATTTCTTATTTATTTCCAAAGTGAAAATTAGAAATTGTATAGATTTATTTTGGAGGGGCAGATTTTGATGGTGAAAGAAAATTAATGGTAGAAAGGGAAATAGATAACATATTTCCATCTCTCTTTGTAATTATAAAGATGGACTTCTACATGTCCCTTGGCAAGACAAAAATGAAGGAATGGAAATAAAATAAAGACACATTGGGGAAAATATGTAAGTATGCTTCATATTTGTACCGAACAGGGGGATTCATCACTCTGCGATGATCACAGCATAATGATGACTCACAAAAAAAACAGGGTGGGGGGAGAAAGTGTGTACCAGCTGCATTGTGGCAGTAAGTTTTTGCCTGCCGCGGATACAGCACACACTATCGCACCCATAGCGCTACCATAAAAGGTGGTATTATTTCTGGCGCTACTGCTGGCAATAATGTCTAAAACATTATCGCCCGCAGTGCTACCGGAAGAAAAATTATTTTTTCCCTTCCCAAACCCTTCTCTAACTCTGTCCCTTTCCCTAATTTTAATCTTAATGCACTCGATAAGGCCACATCACATTTTAAAGAATGACCTTGTAAGTATGCTATTTCAAATAAATAAATAATACATATATATTAAGTTAAATTTTTTAAATATTGTTTACCTTGTTTATTTCATTTCTCTGGTTTTTGTTATAATTATTACATGGCCTCCAAATTAATTCCATTCATATATTTTAACTCAGAGACTTAGAAGAATTTACAAAATTAAAATTTTTCTCCCTATACTCAGCAAGTCTTAATTCAAAGGACAAATGGTGAAATTAAACAGCTCCTTGAAATCCATTTTTTGTCAGTTAAAGAGGAAATTCCTAATGGTAAATTACATCTTTTTATTTTCTTTTGCAAGACAAAGGACGCGTAATCAATGCTTGTTTATGGCAAGCTACTGATGGCTAGTTCTCTGATTTGAAGTCAATAGAAATAAAATGTAGTACCTTCTAAATTCAGACTGAGAACTCAGATCATATTGGCTGGAAGTTATTCAATGTTCAACAGCAACACCATGTGAACATTACTTTCAAGGGGATATTATAATAATCCCTTCCTCTGAAATAGGAGACTTTTATATATGCAGTGTTATACATACCCATTCTAAATAACACAGCTTAGAGTTATTTATATGGCCCCGCCCATATTCTGAATACTTATTCCCTATAAATAAATGTACTTACTACAAATACAATGTAAGCACTATGCTAATACTGTTAGTCTTTACCTATATAAAAAAATAATCAAAACCAAGGATTATGTCTTTTAAGCTGAAATAAATATAGCCTTTTCTTATTTTGTACCATGGACAAGTAAAGTGATTTTTACATAATCCTTGGTTTTATTTTTTTTATATAGGTAAAGACTAACAATATTTGCATAGGGCCGGATTTTATAAATGTGCGCGAGTGCATACTTTTGTTCGCGCACCAAGCACGAACAAGGGTACGCGGGATTTTAATGGATACGCGCGGCTACGCGCGTATCCATTAAAATCCAGGGTCGGTGCGTGCAAGGCTGCCCAAAATCGGCAGCCTGTGTGCGCCGAGCCGCGCAGCCTGCTTCCGTTCCCTCCAAGGCCGCTCCGAAATCGGAGTGGCCTCGAAGGGAACTTTCCTTCCACCCCCCCCCCCCCCCCCCGCACATTCCCTTCCCTTCCCCTACCTAACCCACCTTCCCGGCCCTATCTATCCCCCCTGCCTTTGTCGGCAAAGTTACGCCTGCTGAAAGCCGGCGGGGCGCCGGCCGGCTGCCCCGCTCCGTGTTCTGGTCCCGGGGGCTGGTCCGGAGGCCACGGCCATGCCCCCAGAACGTCCCCGGGTTGAAACCATGCCCGCGTCGCCGCCACCCAAAATGTCGCGACACGCGCTACACGCCCCCAAAACGCCGCGTCACTCCGGGCACGCCCCTGACACACCCCCGACACACCCCTTCATGCAAGCCCTGGGACTTACATGCATCCCGGGTCTTGCGCGCAACGCCGAGCCTACGCAAAATAGGCTCGGCGCACGCAGGGGGGTTTGGGGTAGGTTTTCGGTATCCTACGCGCGTACCCCTTTGAAAATCTACCCGATAGTGCTTACATTAGATTGCTTAACAAACTAAGGTGTGGATTTATCAAAATGCGGTACGTACCGCATGCGATAGCAAAAGGGGCGTGGTGTATGCTAACGGACCCCATCGCAAATGGCGAAGGTACTCACCGCATGGTCCCGGCTGCTATCGCAGAGCCTAACGCATCTGAAAGAGGTGTTAAAATTGGCATTATGGCTCTGCGATACCTCTTCGCAGGCAGGCTAACCCAGCCCACTCTCCGCCCAGGTTTTGAATTTGCATCCCCTCTCCGCCCCTACTCCTCCCAGTTTTTGCATTTGCATCGCACCATACGATATGGTGCGATCGCATGCGGTAAACACGTTTTCGCATGCGTTAAAGGCCGATCGCATGCGAAAATGGGGCTTTTTCGCATGCGATAAGCCCTTAACGCATGCAAAAACGCCTTACCGCATTTTGATAAATGACCCCCTAACTTGCTAAAATACCTTCTAGAGAAACAAAACATGTTTCCTCTTTTTCCTTTCTCAAACCAGGAAGGTTACAATCAATTAATCATTTCATAATCTCCTTCTCTTTTCTTCTCTGTCTCTGTCTGCTCCTGAAACAAAGACAGACCCATCATTTTATATGCAATTAGTTAAAAAATCTTATTAGTACTCTGTCAAACGCCTATTATTGGCTACAGGGAAATCTATATGTAATATATTGCATATTAATTTCCCTGTAGCCAATAAAAACTGAAAACAAAGGTCCGTAATGAACTGTAATGTAACTATATTATTTTTATTAATGTGAAAAGGGGTTTTCAAGCATCTAAAAAGTGAGTGGAATAGAAGTATGAGTGTATGTAATGCTATTTTGTTTAAGCTAGGCTATATTTATGTTTGTACATTGTAATCTTTTAAATAAGATGTAAACCGCTAAGACGGCTTGACAGAACAAATAAATACAAATAATATAATACGTAACTAAATAATTATATGTTAAAACAGGTTAAAATTGTGGCTAAGAAGAAAAATATTTAGAATTAGATAGGAGACATAATGTAAAAGTTGTACATGCTATTGTATTTGTTAGGCCAAAGTGTTTTAAGGTTTAGCACTACTATCTTCAAAAAAGTGGCAATAGCCTTTTACAAATGACTATTCCATAGGAAATGTTAGCCAGGATTTAGAAAATGAAAAACAATAAATGTTAGTAACAAGTATTATCTGTTATAGTAAGGGGCAGATTTTAAAACCTGCGCACGCGGCCTACATCTGTGCTCGCTACCCGGCATGCACAAATGTACGCCCGGTTTTATAACTTGAGTGTGCAGCCATGCACGTTATTAAATCCAGGGTTGGCGCGTGCAAGGGAGTGCATACTAGTGCACCTTGCACGTGCTGAGCCCTAGGGGAGCCCCGATTGCTTTCCCCGTTTCCTCCACCTCATCCACCTTCCCATCCCTTCCCCTATCTAACCCACCCCCCAACCCTACCTAAATCCCCCCCTACCTTTATTTTGTTATTTACGCCTGCCTCTGGCAGTTGTAAATTGCGCGCGCTGGCCTGAGGATTTACGCGCGTAACCCTTTTAAAATCCACCCCTTTGGTTCTTTTCTGCTTGCTGTCCTTGTTTCCCCCTGACTTTCCAAACCTGTCCTGATGACCCTCATAGCCAATCAAGGTTTCACGATAGTCACAATGAATATGCAAGAGACATATGCGCATAAATTGGATCTACAATATTTGCAGACTTATCTGATACATATTCATTGTGGCTATTCTGAAAACTCAACTGACTGTTGGGTCTCCAGTACAGCTTTTGGATGCCATGAACTGTGGCTGGAGTGGCAATGCTTCAGTAATGGATTCAGATAATCATCAGCAGGAGTTAATACATTTAGATTTAAGAATTTTTAAAGATAAGCAAATAAAAGTAAGCTTTTGGGTGAATGGGTATATGAAGTGCTAATGAATACATTCTGAAGATCTTAGGATGAATATTTGTTTTTACAATACCTGCTATTCAAGTTTACCACTCTATTTGCCTTCAAAATATCAGCAGGAATTTGGGTAAATTGAAGTTATATCAACAATCTGTCCTGGTGAACTCATTTTCACCAGGTTTTCAGGATATACATGATGAATGTGCCCAAATTTGCATATATTGAATCTTCAGTACATGTCCCATCCTATGAGGATAATTTTCAAACAACTCTGTGCAGTCCCACATATGTACATACATGGTCACATGGAGATCAGATACGCAAAGATTATAAAATATGCATATGTCTAACGCCTCCCCCCAACATATACGCAGACCACCCTACTCACCAGCTCTGCACGGTCGGTGCTGATTCACTGGGATCAGGAACCACCGCGAGCCTCTGACCAACACAACCCGACGCCAGCCCGATGCCTGGAGATGCCTCCCACTCCAGCGCAAGGCCCACCTCAGTGAGAGCATCGACTCGCGCCGAGGCCGACTTTAAAAGGCCCTGATCGCAGTCACCAGCTCTCTTCCACGCCGACCACCCTATTCACCAGCTCTGCGCGGCCGGCACCGATCCGCCGGGATCAGGAACCACTGCAAGCCTCTGATCAATACTGACCGATGACAGCCCGATGCCCGGAGATGCCTCCCACTCCAGCGCGAGGCCCACCCCCGGTGAGAGCATCGATGTGCGCTGAGGCCGACTTTAAGCCCTTATCGCAGGTGCCGCACGCCTTGCCCCGTGCTCCGAAGGGACGCAACCAAAGGGGCCTGCCCCTTAGTGCGCCCCTTTGTGTCTCTCCTTTCGTCCTCCCCTCATATGACTGCTAACATAACCATACCTCCTAAAAAAACCACAGAAGCCTGAAACCACTTCCTCCTCTGCCTCTCACCTACACCTTCAACTATCACCAAGAAAATTACACCAGATCTTACAACCATAATAATCTCCTATCCTCACTTCAATTTGCCAAAACCCAGATTCAGCTCCAACGCCAAGCACACTCCATCCAATCAACATCCCTTTCCCACATACAATACCCAATATGGATCGGGGACATGCACCCACACCAGCGAAACAGAACTGGAGCCACAAAACTTTCAAATCAAACTGCACAAACAACCCACGGAAGCTCATCACAATCCCCGTCAATCCAAAAACTCAATTCCTATACCTCACCATATTAACCTTACTCTTACTTAAAGCACAGTCCGTAACTAAGAATATTCCAATAATTCATGACCTCCTTGTTGATACTCGCCCAGGCATACTCTGTGGGGCGGATTTTCAGAGCCCTGCTCGCCTAAATCCACCCAAAACCGGGCGGATTTAGGCGAGCAGGGCCCTGCGCGCCGGGAAGCCTATTTTACATAGGTCTACCGGCGCGCGCAGAGCCCCGGGACTCGCGTAAGTCCCGGGGTTCTCAGAGGGGGGCGTGTCGGGGGCGGGCCCGGTCGTCACGGCGTTTCGGGGGCGTGTCGGCAGTGTTTTGGGGGCAGGTACAGGGGTGTGGCTACGGCCCGGGGCAGTCCGGGGGCATGGCCGCGCCCTCCGTACCCGCCCCCAGGTCGCGGCCCGGCGCGCAAGAGGCCTGCTGGCACGCGGGGATTTACGCCTCCCGGAGGGAGGCGTAAATCCCCCGACAAAGGTAAGGGGAGGGTTTAGACAGGGCCAGGCGGGTGGGTTAGGTAGGGGAAGGGAGGGGAAGGTGAGGGGAGGGCAAAGGAAAGTTCCCTCCGAGGCCGCTCCGATTTCGGAGCGGCCTTGGAGGGAACGGGGGTAGGCTGCGCGGCTCGGCGCGCGCCGGCTATACAAAATCCATAGCCTTGCGCGCGCCGATCCAGGTTTTTAGCAGATATGCGCAGCTCCGCGCGTATCTACTAAAATCCAGCGTACTTTTGTTTGCACCTGGAGCGCAAACAAAAGTAGGCTATTCACGCTCCTTTTAAAATCCGCCCCTGTGTATCAGAATTCTGGCTTAAAAACTCGGACATTGCCCTCATCAACCAGCTACCCAAATCAATCTACAACATATTCTCCATACCCAGACTAAAAAGAAAAGGTGGCGGTCTTCTATTTATGGCACTAAATAAGCTTAAACTCAAACTCCATACCATAAACCTACCACCCCCTATCGAAATAAGTCTATTTAAATCAAATACCTACAAATCCTCCTATTCTACACCCCACCTGGAGTACTCCAACACAACCTGACCACACTAATTGAAACCATCACATCCAACCTCACCATGGACACCCCTGCAATCGTCCTAGGTGACTTCAATCTTCATATAGATAAAATACCCTACTCATCCTCCTGTGAACTCCTCCTAGATACAATGACAGCAATTGGCTTCAAACAAATTATCAATGTCCCCACCCACAAGTCAGGACACATGGTAGACTTAATATTTAATATTTATCAATGAACAAATATCACAGAACAACCCACCCACTGTCTCCCCCATCCCCTGGTCAGACCTCAAACTCATTCATACCAATCTACATCTGGATCACCCATTTCAGGAGACAAGCAATCACAACAAATACATTGAATTCACCAAACTATGCACAACCGACGAGCTCACTGAAATACTACTGGATAAATTAAAAACACTAAACAAGAATGACACCAACTCCATAGTTAACTCATGGATCTTAATCAACTCTGAAGTAGCAAAGATCAAGTGTCCAACCATCAAATAGAAAATCATGACAACTCCAAATACAAAGCACCCTGGTACACCCCAGAACTAAAAAAACACCAAACATTTGCTAAGACAAACCGAAAAGAAATGGAGAAAAGACCCAACCCCTGACTAAAGGATAAATACAGAATCATTCTATACATAAACAGGACCGACACTGAAAAAGGCAAATGAGAAAACTATGCCAAAAAGGTTCATGAAAACCAATTAAATCCTAAAACACTATGGACCAGATTTTTAATATTACGCATGGTGGGTACATTTGTGTGTGCTACCTGGCGCACACAAATGTACACCGATTTTATAACATGCGCATACTGCCGCACCTTGTGCACCTTGTGCGCGCTGAGCCAAGGTCGCTCCGATTTCGGAGCGACCTTGGAGGGAACTTTTTTTTTGGTCCCCCCCACCTTTCCCTCCCTTCCCCAATCTAACCCACTCCGCAGCCCTATCTAAATCCCCCCCAACTTATTTCATCGAGTTACGTCTGCCGCTATGTTGGGGCACTTGGCAACGCCACCGGACCACCACCGGACCACTGCCATGCCCCTGGAAATGCCCCTGGATTGCGGCCCTGCCCAATGCCCTGCCCCAGACCGCCCCTTTTTCGAAGCTCCGGGACATACACACGTCCCGGGGCTTGCACGAGCCACCAAGCCTATGCAAAATAGGCTTGGTGCATGCAGGGGTAGGTTTTTGGGGGTTACGCACGTAACCCTTTGAAAATTTACCCCTATTTTCATATGTTGCTGAACTGACACAACCAACCCTCAACACATCCTCTCACAAAAACCCTATCAGAACTTGCGATGATCTTGCCCACTTTTTTAAGGACAAAATTGAAAACATAATCACAACAAACCCACACACGAACAAGACTATCACAAAAATACCAAACCTAACCACAACGTCATGGACTCAATTTGATACAGTTGCAAACACCGAAGTTCAGTCATCCAAAAACTAAATCCCACGGCACACCCCCTTGACCCCATCCCTATAAAACTCCTAAAACAAATCCACAACACCATTGCCAAAACTATATCAGACATTGTCAACCTGCCTCTCAAACAAGGTATATTCCTGGACACTCTTAAATGTGCTATCATCAAGCCAACCCTCAAAAAATATCAACTTGACAAATGTGACCCATCAAACTACAGACCCATCTCAAACCTTCCATTTATAGCCAAGATCCTAGAAAAAAATTGTCAACCGACAACTCACAGAACACCTAGAAAGTCAGAACATACTATCTCCAGCTCAACCTGGGTTCAGAAAACATTTCAGCACAGAAACTCTACTTCTCACCCTCACTGATTCCATCCTCAAAGAACTCGATAGCGGGCACTCCTTTCTACTGATCCTACTAGACATCTCAGTGGCATTTGACACGGTCAACTATGAAACCCTTTTAGACAGACTAAGTGAAATTGGCCTATACAACTCAACCCTTAAATGGTTTAAATCATACCTATCAGGCAGATCATATAAAGTCAGACTAAATGCATCAGAATCCAAACCTATCCCCCTTCTACATGGAGTCCCACAAGGATCCTCCCTCTTCAACATTTACATCCTATCCCTCTGCACTCTCCTAACTGAATTAGGCCTATCCTATTTCATCTATGCAGATGATGTTCAAATCCTGCTCCCTCTGAGAGCATCACTTGAAAACACTCTAAAACTCTGGGACATCCATCTATAAAAGATAACCCAACTGCTCTTACAAATGTCTCTCTCACTCAAACATAAAAAAATGGAAATTATATACATAAAAAACAAAACCACCACAACCCTCACCCGAAACCTCACAACATCCATGATGGAGCATCAAATAGTTCCCACAGCCAAAGACATAGCGGTCATCCTAGATGAAGAACTAAACCTTAAAAAACACATCAACACAATAATAAAAGATGGATTGTAAAAACTGCAAATCCTAAAAAGAATCAAACCACTTCTTCACACCCATGATTACAGAACAGTCCTTCAAGCATTATTATTCTCCAAACTTGACTATTTCAATGCCCTCCTTCTTTGCCACCCAACAACCTCCATCAGACCGCTGCAGTTCCTACAAAATGCAGCAGCAAGATTACTCACAAATAGCAAAAGATCGGAGCACATCACACTGATCCTCAAAAACTTACACTGGCTACTCATTCCTTTCAGAATACAATATAAAGTCCTAACCCTCATCCACAAAACACTCTACAATGATGAGTTTAAATGGCTGACTGCGACGATCCATTTTTACAACCCACAAAGGAACCTCCATTCCACTAACACCGGACTCATACCGATAACCTCACCAAACGTAACCCACCTGACCATAACACGAGAACGCGCCCTATCCGTGGCCAGTCCCTCACTCTGGAACAACTTGCCAAAGCAATTAAGAATGGACCCTACGACTCAATCCTTCAAAAAACCCCTCAAAACATGGCTCTTCCAAAAAGCCTTCCCGTCAGCTACCTAATGCCCATCTGTCAACTGACCTAGACGAACACCCCTCACCTGCAGACCCTCTGACCATCCCACCCTACCTACCTCCCATACCACTCACAGCACCATACACTTCACTAACTTCAAGAGTCCCTGACCCCCCCTTTTAACAACTCATAGGCACAGTATTATCCAACCCCTTCTCCACCTGAATGTCTTCCATGCCATCTCATGACCTTAAACTTTACAAATTACACTACAGCAATCTGTAGACAACTGTTCTCTGCAATGACAAAATTGCTGTTCTCCACGTTACACCATTCTAGACTGTGAAAACAATGTTGACTCTGTCCTGCTATAATAAGTTATAGCATACTTTAATTTATTTACAACTAGCTGTACCTGGCCACGCGTTGCTGTGGCTCAGTCAGGAAAAGAAAGAAAAGAGAAAGTGCACGTTTCTAATATGTTTAATTTCACAATGCTTGTGGGTATACAATAATTTTTGTTGTTCCATTGTCTGTGCAGATATAGAGATTGTCTGGTTTGCAGACTCTAGAACACGCAACATATAATTGTTCATTTGAGAAGCAATCCATGTCTAGATATAAACCGCATAATTCTAGAAATGAAAAAGAATGAAAAAAGAAAAAAAATAAACTATACTCACTAAATGAATGGTATGGTAAATGACACAGCTCAATTCCAACGCAATGTCACATGAAATAATTAAATAAAAATGAAAATAAATCGAAATCTATGAAAATTCAATTTAACAATGCAATCGGAAACATTGAAATGGAATCGTAAAATATTTAGTACAAGCTGTTAAACCCGTTAAAACGGGCAAGATTTTTGTCCCCTCTCCTCCTACGTCTTTGCTCTGCTCCACTCCTCCCCCCCCCCCCCAGTACCACGAAGGGCCAGAGGTGGTGGCGGTGGTAGGAGCTGCAGCGGTGGCTCGCAAAGAGCAGGCGGCAGGCACTGCAACAGATTTGGGACACTTTGCTAGCTTACTTTGCTCTTTCTTGGAGACCTATGCCTTTAAGAAATCTGATCGGAGGCTTGAGACAGAGGAGGGAGCAGGGCTCTGGCTTTCACTTTTGTTATGGTGCTTTGCTGGGAGTGGGGGTGGAGCGATGCCCATGTAAACTCTTCCCATGGTGGCTGGGACCCACGGGCTGCTTGACAGCACTGCCTTCCCCCTCCCTTCCCCCGCAGTTGCAGGATATTTACTTGGCTTCTCCTTATCTGTGGGAATCAGAGAGCAGGGGAGGAGGGCGAGCTGTTCTCTGTTCAGCTCTTTGTGATTTGGCTGCTGCAGGCTACAGCTGCTTGTGATCTCTTCACAGCCACTTTCTACTGCATTTGCTCTGCTCCGGCCATCCCAACTCCCTCCCCCCCTTCCCCGGCGGTGGACGGACTGGCTCGGCAACTCTTCTACCCTTTCCTCCTCCTGTGTGTAACTGTCCGGCAGTCCCTAATCCCTCCCCCCTTCCCCAGTAGCGGAAGAACGGGCTGAGCCATTTTTCAGAGCTGCACCTCGTCTGCCCTTTCCTCCTCCCTTCTGTGACACCTAGCACGTAGCGCAGAGTTCTATGGTCCGCACATGCGCGGTAGAGCTGCTCTCTACTGCGCATTTGCGGTCTGTCAGTCAGAACCCATTTATATTGTAGATAGCGTGTGTTTCTTTTACATCCAACAGAAGATGCTGTTTTTTCCAAAAAAGCATGTTTTTACCTGTCACAGGTGTGACATCTATATAATATAGGTGTATAAAAACAAGTGCATATTCGAATGCAACGTTGTGTCAAAATTTCAAAGCAATCGGTGAAGAACTTTTGGAGATTTTAAGATTTTGAACAAATGAACATTTACATTTTTATTTATATAGATTACAAGTTATATCACAATCTAATGATAATTTATTTTGTTACCATGTACTATGTTGTTATAATGTAAAATACCTTGCAAGATATACTGTTACCCCCTTTTTCATTTAAAATACAATGTAAGAAATATTTAAGTTACCATATACTATGTTGTTACATGGTAAGATACCTTGCAGGATATAGTGTTGCTCCCACTCGAACTAAGGCTGCAGAGTAATTTCAAAATATTCAAAACCAATCTGAAAACCTGGCTTTTTAAACAAGCTTTTTATAAAGATAAAGAGAAGGAAAAAAACAGTTGACTGATAAGGATGCACCAAACTAAAAGTAGTTACTTGTAAGCTACAAATGCACATTAATGTTAAATTCAAACCACCTAATATGATCCCAACAGACAAGCCTAATTTACACACATAGTTTTTTTGAAATGAATTGTTACCGCACTATGATGGCACATGATTAATTTGCAATCTATACCACTCACATTTTCATTAGCGTGCCTTGCTGTAAACCGTTGTGATGGTTATCTAATTTAACGATGGTATAGAAAAGTTTTTAAATAAAAATAAATAAATTTAAGTTACCATATACTATGTTGCTAGAATGTAAGACACTTCGCAGGATATATTGTTGCCCCGTGTTCATTTAAAATATAATGTAAGAAATATTATGAAGTTACAATGTAAAATAAGAAGTTTTAATCTTCTTAGAACCTAGCTTGATGGACTCTCTATCTGGGTAACATTTATTTATTTATTTATTTATTTATTTAACACTTTTCTATACCGACCTTCATAGAAAAAACCATATCAGATCGGTTTACATCGAACAGGGTAAAAAACTGTAGTGACAACTAACGTAATTCAACAAATGGTGTAGAGGAGGCAAAGTTACATACAACAGGGAGTAAGAACTTGGAGGCTTAATCAGCTGGAAAGATAGTTAGAGCAGACAGCAATTATAAATATAATACCATTGATAAGATAGATAAGGCATAATGTGCTTAGGAGGATCAAGGTCTATCATACAGGCAGAGAATAAGCTAGGTGGAGAGAACATCAAGCTAGGTGGAGAGAAATCTCATCTTTGCACAAATCTCATCTTTGGGTGAGTTTCCTCACTCCGAAGGCCATCAAATCTTCACAAGAAACAACTGTTCTGTTCGTACGTCTCACGTTGAATGTCAAAGTGGCCCCTAACCCCTAACCCCCTACACTAATACCTAAACCTCACCTCGGGTTATTAGGTGGGCCTACCATAGGGATACAAATACCTATGTAGGGAGAGGACACTACAGCCTCTCTCTCTCTCATTAAAAATTGGTGTTAAGTTTGTGCGATAGCACTTTGCAGACAGGCAAACCCTAATGCCTTAGCACATTTTGATAAATGACCCCCTATGTTTGATTATCTGCAGATACCTGCACAATGCATTGAAAACTTAGGGGTCAATTTTGAAAGGTTGCACGCAGGTGTACATGTGCACACACTAGTTTCACTCTAATAGTGCATACTGCTACTGTTCCTAGTTATGTTATGTTATATTACCCAAGTTGTTCACTCCCTTGTTCATTGTAAGACATATGTTGTCATTGTTTTCTACTTGTTATAATGTAAACCGGAGTGATAAGTAATTCTGTTACCTGAACTTCGGTATAAAAAAAGTTATAAATAAATAAAAATAAATAACTACCCAGCACGTGCATGTTATAAAATCTGGGGTCAGCGCATGCAAGGGGGTGCACATTTGTGCTCCTTGTGTGTGCCGAGCCCGCTCTGAACCACGCTGCCTCTCACCGTTCCCTCCCAGGCCGCTCCGAAATCAGAGCGGCCTGGGAGGGAACTTCCCTACCCCCCCCCCCATCCGACCTTCCTTTCCTCTACCTCCCCCACCCTTTTCCCCTTCCCTTTTTGTTTTTCCTTAGTTTTGTTCCAAAATTTACTTCAGCCCTGGGTCTGAAGTAATTTGCGCGTGACGGCCACCTGCCGATGCGCAATCCCCGGCACAGCGGCAAATATGGCAGCTGTGCCGCGAGCCTGACCCCACTCTACCCCGCCCCTTTTTGCAAGTCCCGGGACTTACACGTGTCCTGGGGCTTTACGTGCGTCGCCGGGCCTTTTTAAAATAGGCCCGGCATGCGTAACCTTTTTAAAATCCTATCTATTTTAAAAGCATACACATGTATATTTTACACAAGAACCTAATGTAAAACCATGATTTATATCCAGAAGTCAGTATATTTTTAAAACATGCACCCAATAATTGAAATCTCCAGTATGCTGATACCACCACCAGTTTACCTAGCCTGTCTCCAGTTCATTGAGATCCTCCAGGTGCTTCACCCTGAAGTCCCTCAAATTCTCTCAGATCTCCCACCCGGCCAATAGTAGACAACAGATGAATCTGAAATTATTTGAGCAGATAATTAGTAGGTGTAAAATTTATGAATAATGTATTCATGTAAATCACTTATAACAATTTACGCGTGTACATTTTGGCCCTGTCCCTGAATGCTCCTATACTGCTCCATTTTTGTGAAGTAAATGTGCACATGAAATTGAAAATATACATGTATTTTTATGTTTATAAGCACCTGTACTTATGTGCATATCTGCTTAATTTTACACTCTTAACTCCATTGAAAATTCACCCCTAAATATTTATCTCTTAAACAGACTCTGATCCATAATGTATCCATGGTATATATTTTTTTTAATTTAAATTTTATCCAAAAAATGTTGATTCAGAACATTAAGATGCATTCAACAACACCTAATGCAGAAAAGTTCTAAATGTAGCCCCCGCTTACCCCCCACCTCTTCCCTCTCAGTCCACCGGGAATGCTGCACTTTTATCCTCATTCCAGGTTTGAAAAAATCAACCAAGTTGCTTCAAATGTCTCCATCTTGTTATGCCGAGATGCCGTGAAGCAGGCCCTGGACTAGAGGTGTATATCTCTGCTGCTTGAGGGCATTGATGACATCTATTGATATTCCATAGCTTTGTGATCTAGCCAACCTATTGATGAGATCTGGTTGTCTAGATTACCAAGTTATGCAAATTAATGGGGTTCTCAAAGGCCAACGTTATGCAAATACGCTCCACTATTGTTGATATCTTGAAAATGAGGCTCTTTAGTGGCCCTCAAGCATCAGGTCTTAATACCTCTGCAATGGACAGAGAAATAATCATTCATTCCTATTGTATCTGTTTCCCAAAATATAAGGTTTTTTCACTGTCAGCTTCTTCCATGTTCACTCCGTATCCTCAAGGGGCAGAGAAGCTTTAGGTATCCAGGGAGATGAAACATAGCTTCACAGCTGTTTCAAATTCAGGACATTGTGGACTAGTTTTTTATTCACATGAGAATTATTTAAAATGCAGAGAGTGATAATCTGCATTTGGTGAGAACATAATTTATATATACAAATCTGGAGCAGTTAACCATAAAATAGTTGTCTTGTCATTGGAACTGGTGAGATTTGTCAACAATTTTCTTCAGATCAATATTTTTTTTTCCTTATTTAGCAATGAAACTATCCATCTATTCCCAATGTGACCAATATCAATGCTAACTTGGAACAATTCTTGCAATGGAACACATTTTTTTTAATTCATCTTCTTTTGGATTTGTTTCCCAGTGAGCAATTGTTACCTTTCTTAATTGCTTTAGCAGAATCCATTCCTAACTCCTGCACAAAACCTCTGAAATAAATATTTATTTATTTATTTTTCTATACCGACATTCGATATGGTATATATCACATCGGTTTACATATAACAGAATGTCTAAGGCTGGCCTTAATGACATGATACAATATAACAGATTAATTGAGAACCTAGCTAACTATATACAGCAGGTTGACTGATAGTATAATAAAATAACATGCTTGTTAACTTGACTTATTACAGAATATATTCCGGTTTAGGTTAATTATGTACAAAGGCTGGACTGGGAACGGGGGGGGGGGGGGGGGGGCAGAGAGCGGGGTAAGGGGGATTGTTGTTGGGGGGGGGGCCGTGGCGGGATTATTTATCTGGGGGAAATGCTTTCCGGATATCAGTGATGGCAGAAAAGACCAAATGGTCCATGCAGTCTGCCCAGCAAGCTTCCTAAGGCTGTTCAACTGTTATGTTAAGAGTAGTATTATTAACAATCAAAACCAAGCAATTGTCAAACCCATAGGAAAAATACTGCTAGAAAGAATTTTGCAGGGTGAGCAGCCTTCTTGATAATTCAGACAACGCTGCTTGAATGTGCTTTGCTTTTGGACTGGGCCGTAGAAGCAGACCTGCGATTTATCCCTGGACTGTCAAAGACAGGGCCCTGCATTGCCTATCATCTGAATCAAATTCCTTTTTTTCTTATTTTGACAGATAAAATGATAAATCCTGAAGAAATGTGGAAGTAACAGAAGAAAACATTTTATTTTGCTGGCATATTCATTTTCATTGTTTGGAACTGTCATGCTGGTCTTCATTCTAGAATAGAGATATGTATTTCTTTTCTCTATCTGCACCTAAAGAAATTATCAGGAATTTTACTTCTTCTGCACAGAAACATTGAAGCATGATGACAGAACATGACCACCATGTGGCCTATCTTGTCCTCTCATCCACGCCAACTGCTTAGCTCTACAGCCCCTATCACTCCCTCAGAGAACCCCTGTGCTTACTGCTTATCCCATGCGTCCTTCAAATTCAGATATTGTCCTGGTCTCTACCACCTCAATGGGGAGATTATTCCATGCATCCACTTCCTTAGTTACTCCTGAGTCTACCCCCTTTCACCCTAATCCCGAGACCCCTCCATCTTCTGTGCATTGATTCCTCCGAGGTAATTCAATCTTTCCTATCCCACCTCCCCTCTAGGATATGCATGTTTAAGTCTGCCCCCATATGCTTTAAAATGTACACCACTGACCATTTCCATAGCCATTCAATCTCTGAACCGACTTCAATCGCTTCACATCCTTTGAAGATGCAGTCTCCAGAACATTTGGGATACCGATTATGTACAACCACATTTTGTTCAATGCTTCCCAGGGGCTTGACACTGGTTCACAAGAAAATAAAATACAATAATACATACAAACAAAATCTGGCACTTTTCCATGTAGAGGCAAGAGAAATTCAGAGCCAATTATTAATTCACTGGGTCAAATTTTAATCAACCACAACTCTCACTGTAGGTTTAGCTAATAAACTAAATAAGGTTAGCTAGCTCATTGAATTTAAGATTGTGCTGTGCCAGCAAAGTACTGGTGTTTAATGGCATTTGGCATGTATTTAAATCCACTGCCCAAGCAGTTCCTATCCTCATTATACCTTTTAAACCCATTCCCTATTACCATCATCATCTGCTTAGCATAACATTCTCTTTATAAATGGAATACAAATGATTGTAAATAAATAAATACAACCAAACACAGCGTGGAGCCGCAAGACTTGTTTGTTAAATCTGATGAAACATCAGCATTGTAACAACTTTGAGACAGGGCATGAAAATGGCAAACGAAATTTAATGTGGAGAATAGGGATGTGCTTTCATCTGCAACGAAATAGGGAATAAAGATGATATTCCCTATTTCGTTGCGTTTTGGGGGGGCCACCAAAATAATAGGGAAACCCCCAAAATTTTGTGTGGTTTTCTTATCGTGTTGGGGGGGGGGGGAAGGACACATAAAAAATAAAACCCAAAACCCACCTCAACCCTTAAAGTGTAATTAATTGCAACCCCCCAACCCTCCCGAGACCCTAAGACTTGCCTTCCCCCTCTCCCCCAAGACTTAACGAAAGTCAAGCAGACAAGCCCTTACAGCAAGCAGCCCCGGGGGAGGGCAGGAGAGCAGTGTAAGAGGTGAGCACTTGTGGTCACAGCCATCTGCGACCGATGGCCATAAGAATGAAAACCCAAAAAAGCCCCTCTGCATGCAGTACAAACTGGAGAAATGGAAACGGAAATATAGCACCTAACATAGTCTCAGGATCTGCAATAACGCACACAAACTAATCCGCACAAAGTTACGCCTGCATTATGGCATGCACACAAATGGAACAATCCTTACTATAAAAAGGCAACACTACAAATATTAAACCAGACCCTAAACATTAATATACAGCCAATTAGGAAAACAGAACAAGCCAAGCTGCTATAGATCCCCACACAGAAATAATTCTAAAACTATATGAATAAATGTTTCAAATCAGCTGATGAACAGAACAACATCTAACAATTAAAAACTCTTAAAAATTATTTTAAATTATCTAAATAAAAATAAAATATTTCAAAACAGCAGACACATCACATAATACCCAATACAGTGGACTTACAAACTCAATTCATTCCAGAGGGCTGGTTGTAACTCAAGTTGGTTGTAAGTCAAGACTATTTTTTCTATAAGAGATAATGGAAATACCCATAATGCGTCTTGAACTTCCCAAAGCACCCCTTACCAGAACTTAAAACTTATGCTGCAAGTATTCACATTGATACACTAACATTCTCATAGTAAAAAAGGGTTGTATAATGTGTGTAATTATCAGAAACACACATAATTTTCCTAGTGTACTCACCAAATGTGCCTAGCCTACCAGAAACAACAATTTCATACTGTACTCACCATTCAAGTTGACATCTTTGGCTTGCAGGAAGGGAGGAGGGGGGGATTCCCCCTCCCCACCCTCTCAGAGCACATCTCTAGCCCCCAAACACTCAGTTCCCCCTCCTAGCATACTCATTCCTCCCCTCCTGATACCTTGCTGTAGCCAGCTGAGTGCTACACTCCCTTTCTGCTGCTGCACAGAAGCTTCCTTGGGCACCAGTGATGCTGTTGCTTGCTGCAATGCTGTGCCGGGTCTGCCTATGTGCTCCTGTGAGCATTTGCAGCACTGGGTGCGCCTGAGATGGACAGGCCTCATTGGCAGCAGCAGCAGCCAATCACTGCAACAGCAGAGCAGAAGTCCCACCCACCAAGCCCAAAAAAACACGATTGACAGGAAAAAATGCCGAATTAGAAGCAACCGCACACATGAGTGGATACATATGGCCTTGGCTGGCATTCAGGTTGTATCTCAAGACTTTGGTTGTAACTCAAAAATAAAAGTTTGGTTGTAACCCAAGTCGTCTGTAAGTCAAGCTGGTTGTAACTCGATGGTCCACTGTAATTAAAATGATAGTCAATCAAGAAAAATGTACTTAAAAAGCCACCTTTACTTACCCTCTCCAGCAGTTCTCCTACTCCTTTCCCTTGGAGGCCACACCAGAAGCAGCAGTACTGACTGAAGCTGTCCTCATAGTCTTCTTCCTTAGGGACCACAACCAGTCTCTGTCTCTCACACAATCACACACACATACACCCACTGGTCACACACTTAGGACTAGTTTCTGTCTGTCTGTCTGTCTCTCTCTCTCTCTCTCTTTCTCTCTCTCAAACACACACACACACCAGTCACACCCTCAGGACCAGTTTCTGACTCTCACACAGTCTCTCACACAGTCTCTCACATATATACACACACGCATTTAAACACACACATACCAGTCATCTCCCTGATCGGTCTCTCACAGAATCACACATCACCTCTCTGACCAATCTCTCTCAATCACACAATGTGCTCTCTCTTATTAACACACAAGCTTTCAATCACACACATGCTTATTCTATTTCATTTACACACAAGCTCTCAATCACACACATGTTCTCTCTGTCTCACTTACAAAGAGGCTCAATCACAGACTCTCTCACAGCCACAGCCAGAAACATGCTGTTCTCTCTCTCGCACACACACACAGAAGCACCCTCTCTGTCTCACATACACACCACACACACACACACAGAAGCAGCCTCCCTATCTCACATACACACCACACACAAACAGAAGCAGTCTTCGTCTCACAAACACACCATACACATACACAGAAGCACATTTCCTGTCTCACATACACACCACATACACACACACACACACACACACATACACACATAGAAGCACCCTCCCTATCTCACATACATACCACACACACACGGAAGCACACTCCCTGTCTCACATATACACCACACACACACACAAAAGCACCCTCCCTGTCTCACATACACACAGCAGCATCCTTCCAGTCTCACATACACACCACACATACAGAAAAGCATCTTTCTGATCTCAAACACACACACACTCACACACAGTGGAACAGCTCGTCTTCAGCCCCACCGGCTTGGTATCCAGCTGCAGCCAGCAGCTCTTATCTTCTGGTCTTTGGACCCTCTTGTCTGGTATCCAGCAATACTTGTTTTCATTTCTTTGGCCCCGTCTGCTGGTCTCCGGTGGCGGCCAGCAGTTTTGGTCTTTGGGCCCGCCAGCTGCAGGTAGCATGCGACACACTTGCCGGTGCGTGGCGACCCACTGGTTGAGAATCGCTGTGCTAGGGTATAAAGTTCTTCAGTATCTGTTTGAGTTCCCAAAATTATACATGCTAAATCAAAGTGGCTGGCACAAACAAGTACACAACTAGCGATGTTATGTTGTATTTAGCATGTGACACATACACCTTTTTTGTCAGCAGATGAAATGGATTGTGCTGAGGTTTTTACATGCTGTTCATGAGGATGTTTGTATGTTATGATTAGATGGAATTCTCAATAGAGATACATTTTCCATAAAGATAAGTTGTTCTAATAACGCATCATGAAAAACCACATTCATCTCTTTTAAAGCACGATGAAGCAGAGCTGCACAGCCATAGAATGGAATTCATGTTCATATTCTGGCTTCAGCACCTTGAGCTTACTGATCCTAAAAGCCTCTGACATCACTACTCACTGCCCAATCCCATAACCAGCTTCAGTGAAAGCAGTTTTTTTGATTGTCAACACCAGAGCCTTTGTGTACCTATGACCAATATGGCCACGGCCTTAGGCGCTGCTATCCAAAGGCACCAATGAAAGCAATACAGCCAGCTGCTGGCAGGTCCTCAACAAGAGAAAAGCAGCACTGCCTGGATGAAATTGATGGCATGGTCAGTGCAACCTTAGTAAGTGGAAAAGCAGTGCAGCCCTGCTTGCAATGCTGCTGATTCTGGTGGGGCTGTGCTGCTTTTACACCTACTAAGGCATCGCTTACCACGCCAACAATTTCGGCAGTGTCACGCTACTGAAGAGGAGGAGGAGGAGTGCACCCTGCTGGAAGTAGTCCAATGCCTCATGGCCAGAAGTCATTCCCTTGGCCAAGGGGGCTGAAGAAGGAGATTACTGATGCGTGCTACATCAAGGAGGAAGTGAGTGAAAGAGTGAACATGTGTGCTTATGTGTGGGAAAGTGAGAGAGAGCATGTGTGCATGTGTGTGGGAGAATGTGAAAGAGCATGTGTGCATGTGTGTGGGAGAGTGTGAGAGAGCATGTGTACATGTGTATGGGAGAGTGAAAGAGAGCATGTGTGTGGGAAAGTGAGAGAGAGTGTGTGTATGGGAAAGTGAGAAAGAGCATGTGTGCATGTGTGTGGGAGAGTGGGAGGGAAAGCCTGTGCATGTATAGGAGAGTGAGAGAGATTATGTGTGCTTGTATGTGGGAGAGAAAGAAAGAATGTGTGCTTGTGTGTGGGAAAGTAAGAGAGAGTATGTGTGAGCATGTATATGGAAAAGTGAGAGAGAACATATGTACATGTTTGAGGGAGAGTGAGAGGGAGAATGATAGGGAGCATATGTGCTTGTGTGTGGGAGGGACAGATCATGTTTGCTTTTGTGTCGGAAAGTAAGAGAGAGCATGTGTGCTTGTATGTAAGAGAGAGAAAGCATGTGAGCTTGTGTGTGGGAGAGTGGAGAGCATGTATGCTTGTGTATGGAAGAGTGAAAGAGAGCAGATGTGTATGTATGTGGGGGAGTGACAGAGAGTATGTGTGTGTATGAGAGGGAGCATTTGTGTGCACAGCTACTCCAGTTACTCTTTGCCTGTTAATCCATGACAATTTCAGGGCATCTGGAAATCAAAAGTTCCAAGGTGTGGATAAGAGGGAATTTTTTTAAAATCCTTGTTTTAATTGTTGAGTGTTATTTGAAGTGTCTGTTTTGAAATATTTTATTGATGTTTGGATTTTTAAATGTTTTTAATTATTGAATGTGATTCTATTCATTAAGGGGCGGATTTTAAGAGCCCTGCTCGCCGGTGCGCCTATTTTACATAGGCCTACCGGCGCGCGTAGAGCCCCGGGACTCGCGTAAGTCCCGGGGTTTTCCGAGGAGGGCGTGTCGGGGGCGGGCCCGATCCGCGTGGCATTTTCAGGGCGGGATGTAGCGTTTCGGGGGCGGGTCTGGGGGCGTGGTTACGGCCAGGGGCGGTCCGGGGGCATGGCCGCGCCCTCCGGACCTGCCCCCAGGTCGCGTCCCAGCGCGCTAGCGGCCCGCTGGCGCGCGGGGATTTACGTCTCCCTCCGGGAGGCGTAAATCCCCCAACAAAGGTAAGGGGGGGGGTTTAGACAGGGCCGGGGGAGGGAAGGGAGGGGAAGGGAGGGGAAGGGAGGGGAGGGGAGGGGAGGGGAAGATGAGGGGAGGGAAGGGAGGGGAAGGGAGGGGAAGATGAGGGGAAGGCAAAAGAAAGTTCCCTCCGAGGCCGCTCCAATTTCGGAGCGGCCTCGGAGGGAACGGAGGTAGGCTGCGCGGCTCGGCACGCACCGGCTATACGGAATCAGTAGCTTTGCGCGCGCCGATCTAGGATTTTAGCGGATACGCGCGGCTACGCGCATATCTACTAAAATCCAGCGTACTTTTGTTTGCGCCTGATGCGCCAACAAGTGTACGCCAATCGCGCTTTTTGAAAATCTACCCGTAATTGTTTTGAATTATTCCTTTTACTGGTATGGTTTCACTAATTTTGTCTATGAGTAATGGTAATGTTTCTGTTTTTTATATTGTTGCAGTGCATACAGAATTTGGCTTGTTGCAGTTTCCAGTTCAATTTTTGTCTGTACATTTCTGTTTATACTGTATGGTCTCTTTATTCTGTACTTGAATGTCTATCTGTGTTTTGCATGTGTGACAGAATTGAGTTAGCCCATCAGGGGCAGATTTTAAAACATACGCCCGATTTTATAACATACGTGCGCAGCCACGCGTATGTTATAAAATCAGGGGTCGGCGCGTGCAAGGGGGTGCACACTAGTGCAAATTGCGCACGCCGAGCCCTCGGGGACCCCCGCTGGCTTTCCCTGTTTCCCCCCACCTTCCCCTCCTTTCCCCTCCCTGTCCCGCCCCCAGCCCTAAAGAAACCCCCCTGTACCTTTGTTTTGGAAGTTACGCCTGCCAGAGGTGGCGTAACTTGCACGCACCGGCCAATTGCCAGCGCGTGATCCCCCTGTGCCAGAGTCCTCAGCCACACCTTCCAGACCTCCCAGCCATGCCCCACCACACCCCCAGACCGTCTGCCCTGCCCCCTACCCACCCATTCAGAAAAGCCCCGGGACATACGCGCGTCCTGGGGCTTTATGCGCGCCGCCGGGCCTTTTGAAAATAGGACTGGGGCGCGTAACCCCTCCTGGATTTACATGCGTAGGTCTTTGAAAATCGGCCCCTTAATGTGTAGTTTCTATGCAGGGATCTATAGTAGATTGGCTTGTTTTTTTTTCCCTAATAGGGGCTAGATTACTATTTTAGGCCTAGTGTAATATTTGTAGCATTAACTTTCATAGGTAGGGTTGTTTGAGTGCTGGCAGTTAGGGCTGTTTTGTTGTAGAAATTATGTTTTTCTTGTGGCTCTCTGAGGGTCATGCCCAGGATGCATTACAGTAGGCCTAATACCATATAGATTCCAAGCATCTCTTGCTTTTTTGCAGGGTTTTCAGGTTGGCACCTCAGCAGCGCATGTAAATATAATTCACATATTGTAAGTGATATTTTTCCCTTAGAAGACTGTGCTTTTAATGTTCTTTTTTTATGTAAAATCTGTATTTTAAATGCATAAACTTTAATTGTATGTGAGGAGGGTGTGATGGGTGAGCAGGTACATGGCTATAAAGCTTTCCTAGGACCTCTAATACCCTTGCACTGGCCATGGGCATTGCTGTACAAACGCTGAACAGAGACTTTTGTGTAAAGGAAGAGGGCACAGATTTTCCGTTGGCCATAGGTGCCAAATTGCCTGGCTACGGCTCTGGTCAACACCACGGTTTCTTCTTTTGGACCAAGCAGAAGGGGTAACCCACGGTCAGTAGGCAAGGCTGGGGACTATTTTCTCAGGTTCCTCTTTCTTGGTGCCAGCATAACAGAGTGCGTCGTGCCACACGTCAGCAGCACGTCTCACGCACGCAAACAGCAGGCCAGCCAATAAGAGTCAGGAGGCTTTTATTAAACAGCCATCTGCTCAGGAGTCCAAAAAGAACAGTCTACATCGACTTAGTTTTACAAAAAGACACAAGTGATCGTACAGGGGATGTTTTTTAAACCTACAAATTAATGCACACAAAAGGCAAGGGTGCCCCTGCTAATCAAGCCACAGAAGTGCAGGCCATGCAGCCTGCTAAAATATTGCTGCTGCCTGAGCTCCCACAGTTGTTTCCCCTGCTAACCGGAACTGAATGGAAACCAGCTTAGAAAGGATGGAAGAAAATGCCGTTTCTAGTGTCCTTTACGATTAAGGAAACATTACCTCTTATACCGACTTGGGATCTAGAGAGAAGTTAACTTAGAGGTAGATGTTAAATGGTGCGTGCATCCATGTGTGCGCGCTTCCCGGCACGCACACACGGACGTGCTGATTTTATAACATGCATGCACTGGCCTGCGCATGTTATACAATCCCATGGCTGTGCACACACACACGTGCAGGAGGACCAATTTTATAAGTTTACGAGCAACGACTCAATCGGGCCTCCACGTGTTCCCTCCCAATCCGCTCCAATAAAGGAGCGGATTGGGAGGGAACACGTGGAGGCCCATACCCATACTCTCTCCCTCTCTCCTTCTTCCACTCTACTCCCAACCCCTAAACCCTTTCTCCTACCTTTCCTTTTTCTTGTTTTGTTGGTTATTACTGCTCCGTTGGAGCAGAAGCACCTTGCAGGGGCCGGCCGACTGCCAGCACACGCTTCCCCAGCACAGCAGCAAATGGCCACTATATCGACTGCCTCCAGCTCCCACCCCTCCCTGCACTTCAGATCACCCCGGACCACCCCTTTCTCTGGGCCCAGCACTTCTGCGTGTAACAGGGGTTATGCACGTTGCTGGGCCCCTTTGAAATTGCGTGCGGTGTGTGCAAGGCCCGGTGTGCGTGCGGTGTGTGCAAGGCCCGGTGTGTGCAAGGCCCGGCCAGTTTTTTAGGGGCGTGGCCAATTTAAAATTTGGCTGTTAATATCCTCTGACGCAGGCAGCTTGAGGAGGGGAGAGAGAAAGAGGAAGGAGGCACAGGGGGAGAAAGACATTCCCCAACAAGTCATTTCTGCACAAAGCATTGGCTTAAAAGATTGAAATAAGATGGTGGTTCCAGTATTACAACCTCACATTATGAAACACGAGCAAAAGGTTTTCCTGAAAATAACCAGTCACAATAGCCTAAATCCCCTGCACTTTGCACATTGGAAGAGTCTATCTCAGAAAATCCACTTTATAGTTATAAATAAGTACAAATTCCAGTAGAATACAATCAATAAGAGATTTATTTCTCATATTATTTTTATATCTACTACATCAGATTCACTTTACTTACAAATAGGCCAACACATCGTATATTCTATGGGTTAGCAGAAGATTTGTGAAAATTAGCTTCAGATGCAAATAAGTATCAATAGCAAACTTTTGAATGAAATGTTCCACATATCCCTGGCCATGGCAACACACAGAATATGTTGCTCGCTGGCTTCCCTGTTGGGGGTCCACCATATGGCCAATCATTTCCCTGCCCCCTGCAAATACTAAATCTTCCTAGTAGTCTCCCCTATCACGAGCTCTGAGTCCACACAGGGCATATATGACAAAACTGAGGGGCCTGGTAAGCGTTGCCCTTCCAAGACCTGCCCCCTAAAAATGAAACAAAACCCTGTTAACCAGGGCTCACTGATTCCCCGCACCCCCCCCCAAAAAAAAAAAAGCTTACCCCATAGCAGTGGTAGACGTCTAGGGACAGGAGCACTGACCCTGTTGGTGCTATTTTCCAAAATGAAGAGATGCCAAGAGTGGCTCATCCCAATGAGTGAGATTTACTGCCCCAATAACTAAGATCATAAGCCAAAGACTGAGATTTTTCAGCGATTGTGACTGGAGTATTAATCTGGGCTCTCTTGGACTCTCTGTGGCCTTTTCCCTGTACCATGGGAGCAGATGGCATTTTCTTTGCCACAGGATGGAAAACATAGGCTTTGCCATGCTCGACATTTTGAAGAATATTCAGGCCTGGGGCAATCGGATGTACAAACCCTGCAATTGTACAAAACAATTAACCCAGGGAGGTGGCAGGACAGCCAGTAGGCGGGCTGGTGGTGTTAGAAGATGGAGAAAGCGCTGCCGCCGGAAGACAGTGTGATCATGCGGCAGCAGCACTCTCACCTTCTGCGGCCGCCGGAAGAGGATATGAGCTCACATCCTCTTCCAGCGGCCGAAGAAAGAGAGGGTTGCCCGCCAGGTGGGGGGGGGGCGCAGTGGCAGAGGTGGCGTGGAAGCTAGCGCTGGCCCTGAGAATGTATCACTGACCTCCCTCCCAGCTCCCGGTCTTCTGCCGTCTTGGTTTCTCTCGCTGCCAGTTGCTGCTATGTTCTTCTCTTTCTCTCCATGTGCATGCACTGTCTGTATGTGGCTCTGGACCAGGGCCAATGCAAGGATATTAGGGGCTGTCCATAAATGACGTCACACTATTTTGACATCACACTCCCCAACACCACCTCCCATCACACTTCGTCACAAATATCCATACCCCCCTCGCAACAGTGTTCTCTCCACAGTGTATGCAAATTTGTTTTTGTGTAAACAATTTATTTAAACCAACAATTTTTGAGCGTCAGTATTAGTGTTGCCTTTCTGTATATAGTGCAAAGAAAAATGTATGTGAGAGGCCATTTAAAATCTGTGAGCAATGCTCAAAAATATATGAGGAATTGTTCATGTGCTACGTTAGAACCCGCCCTCATCATAAAAGTGGGATCCTCCCCCCCCTCCATCAGAGAGTAACATCATTTATGGACAGCCCCTTAGGAATTTTAGGAAAAACCTTCCCATATGGTCCTCTACACATGCAATTATAAATTATGCATTAATAACAATATGAAAAAGGACATTCAAAGTACAGTCTTGAGAGATAGACATTTCACTTAAAAGAGTATATGGTCTATAATTTCATTCATTGCTGAAGTTTCAACTAAAAAACTCAGCAAAAAAGAAACTTCGAGCCCATCCGATTCTGATTCCGATTCACATCGTGTTGTTTTTTTTTCGTCCGGCCCGATCACGGTTTTGTTTATCGGCTGCGCCCGAGCCGATAAACAAAAAACCCACCCCGACCCTTTAAAACTAATCCCTTAGCTTCCCCCACCCTCCCAACCCCCCCAAAAATATTTTACAGGTACCTAGTGGTCCAGTGGGGGTCCCGGGAGCGATCTCCCGCTCTCGGGCCGTCGGCTGCCACTAAAAAAAATGGCGCCGATGGCCTTTGCCCTTACCATGTGACAGGGTATCCGTGCCATTGGCCGGCCCCTGTCACATGGAGGGAGCACTGGATGGCCGGCACCATCTTTAAAACTGCACACAGTATTCAAGGTGTGGTCTCACCATAGAACGCTACAGAGGCTTTATGACATCCTCTGTTTTATTTATGATATTCTGTTTGGTTCTTTGAAGACTTTGTGCTACATCAGTTATATAATTATGGCACTAGAATAATTTCAGACTCTACAGCAGAAAATTTGCATTTAAACATTGTTGGGTTCAACTACAGAGTGAGAATTAACTTTCTCAGCAAAAGATTCCAGATAAGCACTCGGCTATAGCACTGCTTCATTAAGCTAACAAATTGCATAGTTATTATATAGAGATGTGAATCGTGTGCCTGATCGTCTTAACGATCAGGTTCGGCTGGAGGGAGAAAAAAATCTGATCGCTGGAGATGTGAATCGGAATCGGTTCCTATTCACATCGTTAACTTTTTTTTAGTGAGGCCCAACCCTTTAAAATTGACCCCTTACTCCCCCCCCCCCCGAACCACCCCAAAACTTTTTACGAGTACCTGGTGGTCCAGTGGGGGCGCGGGGACCGATCTCCCGCTCTCGGGCCAGCGGCGCCATTTTGACTGCCACTCAAAAATGGCACCGATGGCCCGATTAAAAAAAACCCACCTGACCCTTTAAAGATGAACCCTTAGCTTCTCCCACCCTCCCGATCCCCCCAAAACATTTTAAAATTACCTGGTGGTCTAGTGGTGGTCCCGGGAGCGATCTCCCGTTCTTGGGCGGTCGGCTGCCACTCATAAAGATGGCGCCGATGGCCCTTTGCCCTTACCATGTGACAGGGTATCCGTTCCATTGGCCGGCCCCTGTCACATGGTAGGAGCATTGGACGGTGTCTCCTCTTTCCCACTCTTTCTCCTTCTCCCTTTAGACAACTGTAAGTCATCCCTCCTCAAAGATGCAGATGATTCTGGATCCCTACCCAATGAACTAACTGCCTCCTCTAGTTGTTAAACCAAAAGGACTGAGTCCCTAGATAATTAGGGACCCAGCAAAACTCAAAAAGAAATTCCTTCATCAAAAAATACATCTGATACAAGGAAAGTGGAAAAACCTCCTACCTTGGAGGAAAAAAGAGTCCATTTCAATGATCCTAAATAAAGGAAAGCTCTCTGACTCCACATTTGAACTAGGACTCAATCCCCGAGTCCACAGATGTTTTACCCCTCAAACAAAATAAAATAAGGGACAGCCATTACATGCTGTCCCAGGCAGGGTAACATAAAATTTTCACAAAGTGAATTGATGGCAATGATTCATATAGCATAGTGGTTTACCATTTACCCTTGCCAAGCTAAGTAACCACCCATACTACTCTTCTGTACCTCCCTAAAACATGAGTCTGATACAGATCTTCTCACACTTGATACAGAATGATAGATACATTGATATAGGTACAAAAATATATGAGAAGTTTTCCAGCTAAATGGAAATTTGGGCACTTATTCATCCAAATTCTAGCTGGATAATAAGTTATCTGTCTAGAATTTAGCCAGATAAGTTAGCAGCATTCCAGTGGTATATCTGGAAAGAATTCTGTTAGTGGATAAGTTATCTGGCTAACTCTGGTTAGCCTGCAGAACTGTCCTAAAGTTAACCAGAGAAACCTATCAGGCTAACTTTAAGATAGCCAGGTATATTCAGCTGCATGGCTGTACCAGCAAATATACAATGATAGTTAGTTGGATAAGAAAGTTTATCCAGCTTACTAGAGTTACACAGAGGCTAAATATGGACCTTAGTTAGATAGATATAGATATTTATATATTTATATCTATAAATAGATAGCTAAATACTCATATCTATGTATATATCTATAGATCAATACATATAGATATATACACACACATATTTACATATTTACACATAATCTACGGTCCAGAAAGCTGATAGAGCCTGCAGTTATGGACAGAATCTTGCTACAAGCCCCTTTTCTATTTATGCTTGTTTATATTTGTAAAACACCATTATGGTAACATGAGAGGGCACACTAGTGTTACAATTCCTCCTGTAGTTGGAGCTACGGGAGACCTCTCACCTTTCTCTGGAGGCCGCGCCGTAGCCGGGGCCTCGCCTGATCTGCTTGCCCAGGTTTTGCTCCAAGACCTGGGAGGCCTTTGATGTCCTTAGGGCCTGCCTGAGGCCTGCTTCAGTCTTTGCCTGGACTTCCTGGTTTGGGCCACGCCCTTCTCCCTAGGGGTCGGCCCGCAGCTCTTCTCTCCAGTTATAGGGCCAGCCAGGTCTGGCCCATCTGAACTCCTCCCAGGGAGTTGCTTGTTCATGTCCTATAAAAGGACTTCCTCTACACTCAGTTCTTGCTTCGGGAATGGTGCTAGTCTAGCTAGGCTAGGCCTCCCTTGGACTTCCTGATGTTCCTACTTGTTCCTGATGTTCCAGTCCTGATGTTCCTGCTTGCTCCTGATGTTCCAGTCCTGATGCTCCAGGATGTGGACCCATGCCTCCGAGAGTTCCTGCTTCTGTTCCGAGTTCCTAGACTCTTGCTTCTGATTCCTAGTTCCAGCTCTGGAGGACCCAAGGGGTTTCCACTAACCTGCGCTGAGTGACTTCCCGAGCTTCTTCCACTCCTCTCGTGGTCCGCGACCAGCTTCTTGGTTGTGTAGGGCGCGAAGGAGACAGTGTGGTCCACGACCGTCCATTGGGGCTGCCCATTGGCAATGGATTGGTAGGGCGCCTGAGGGTCCTGCTTATCCCTCTTGTTCCTGTCTTCGTCTTGAACTCCTCTGTGCTTTGCTCCAAGTTCCAAGGCCTTGCTTTCTCTGCTTCAGTCCTGTGCCAACCTGACCTTCGTCCGGCCTGCCGCCTCTGCTGCTCCCTGTGGCAGGTCTGAAAGGGCTGGGAATGGTTGGAGGACTGTTCAGAGACCACCATAATAGTGTGGTGTCCCGGGGCGTGTAGATCGGTGGAGTGGCCGGTACTTGGACCGTCTTCACCACTGCAAGGGCACACCTCACTTCTCTTCCACGTAGGTATGCCAAGCCTCGAGTGCCTGCGCGTGACTGACACTATCATAACACCTAGGGTATGATAGACTTGAAGATTGTTTGGTAGCAGGATGCCATTGAGAGGGGTCTATTTGCTTATTTCCATGCTTATTTGCTTATTTTCTAAGGGAGGTCCAGTGTGAAAAAAAAAAAAAAAGAGAAAGCCTGATAAAAATAGAGTCAGTTGTGACAGTTTGTGTACTTTACCATCTTGCAGGTGATGAGAAAAACCATTACTCAGATGGGCCAGGCCTCAATAATCTGGCAGCATCCATGAGTCTGCCAGAAATTCTGGAGGTACACAGTGATTTTGAAGAGGAGAGGTCTCCAGACTGTATAGCAGCCAGAGAAGAGCATGAAAGGAAAGTGACAAGAGATGAGAAGCACACAGAAGCATTGTTAGAAGATGAGCCCTTCTGCACCTCTAGTGAACCTCTCCAGATGTCTTTGAAGAAGAAGACAATAAGGGAGAAGTCAAAGAAGGGGAGAGCTGAGATACTCTCCAAGATCAGATGAGCAATTACCATTCACTCCAACCAAGAGCTGCATGCTGATTCAAAATGATAGACTGACAGACCTATTTGTAGGCCTATATCAGGATATACAAGGACTAAAGAAACTGCAGCTAGATGAGCTACAGGAGCTTCATGTTGTTAGGCAGATGCTGCAGAGGGTATTGCATTCTATTCTGTGTGGAAGGATATGCTTCAGCGCATGCTACCATGTCAGCTTCAGTCTGCAAGGAATACTCCCTGGAAGCAACAGGGCCCTTGGATGCTGCCTTCCCTGCATTTCTACCATCGCAACCATAGTTTTGTCAATAACCATCTGTAATTACACCAGTCCAGTTGGAGATTATACTTGAATTTCCAACACCAACTAAGTTTCCACCACTCTGAGGATGCCTCCTCCACCAATGCCTCCTCCACTTCAAAGAATGACTCCTCCCCACTGATGAAACAGGTGTCTCCACTCTCTGACCAATTTTGGCCCTTCTGTCAAATGTCATCTAACCTCCTGTAATTTTCTAGTTACCAGGCCATAAATAAATGGCCAAGTTACTTCCTCCTTTCCCCAGCATGCGCTTCTCTTTCTCAAGGCCACAAGTTTGCCAGCTCTGGGAACTTCCATTTTCACCCTGATGCCTGGGATAACTGCTTTATGTTATCTGCTGGTTCTTTTTTCTCATGCACAGCTGCAGCTCTCCCAAGCCCACACATGTTTCCACACACTGGTCTTTTGGACACAGGTTAATTCTGCCTGATCTTAGGACTTGGTCACTGGGCAGTATTATACAATAGGGATGTGCAGCAGGGACGGATTTGTCCCATTCGGTATTCGTATTCGTGGGGAGCCAAATCCATTGCATCCATTCTCGGGGGACCCCGATCTATTTATTATACTTATGTATTTGTTTCCCCAAAAATACCCCATCCCAACCCTTTAAATTTAATTAACTACAACCCCCACCCTCCTGACCCCCCCCCCCCCCCCCCAAGACTTGCCAAGAGTCCCTGGTGGTCCAGCGGGGGTCCTGGAGCCATATTCTGTACTCGGGCTGTCAGCTGCCAGTATTCAAAATGGCGCTGATAGCCTTTGCCCTTACTATGTCACAGGGGCTACTGGTGCCATTGGTCGGCCCCTGTGACATAGTAAGGGCACAAGATGGCACTGGCCATCCATTGCTCCTACCATGTGACCTCCTTTAAAGGAGATGGAGCAATGGATGGCTGGGCACAAGATTGCGCCAACCGTCCATTGCTCCTACCATGTGACAGGGGGCAACCAATGGCACCGGTAGCCCTTGTGACATAGTGAGGGCAAAGGCTATCGGCGCCATTTTGAATACTGGCAGCCGATGGCCCGAGTGCAGGAGATCACTCCAGGACCCCCGCTGGACCACCAGGGACTTTTGGTAAGTCTTGCGGGGGGGTCAGGAAGGTGGGGGGGGGGTTATTCTTTAGATACGTTGTATTCGTGGGGGTTCGCCATATGTTTTGTGACCTTACGAATACAACAAATAGGGACATATATGTTGCGGATTGCCAATACGTCGAAAACGAATGCACACTCCTATTATACAATATGTCCGGTATATATTGTTTATTGTAGATAGTTTTTATATATCTTCTTTCATTTGGTGACACGGGGAGGAAATGAGAGGTCAAAGAGCAAGATAGCCCCCATTTTCTTAAATGTCACTGACATGCAACTCTGCATTCTGGCTGCAGGTTGCAAACACTTCCTGAGCTTTCTGCACTGTCACCAGCTGCATTTCCATGCAGTATCCAGGTCAAGCACAAGTCTAGCATTCCCTCCCCCTCCTACCCCCCAGGGAAAAGGATAGGGCAAAAGGGAAGGAAGTGATCAACCGTGAGGACCCCCAGATAAGATCTGACAACCCCCTTACGCTGAATCCACAGTCTAATATCGCCATCTCCTTTAAAGCAGCCAGGACTGCCGAGCTCATTAAACCCCGGAGCCTTGGGGAAAACGGATGCGCGGGGGGATCAGAAAGGTCACTGGTTCAGCGATTGAAGGGCGGGAAAGGAGGTCCTAGTAGCAGAACAGAAAGATAGGCGTGAACTGCATTCTTTATTTACAATCCTTGAGAACTAGTCGGCATTAGGTACCCCTGATGTGACTAACAGGTTTCATTTTATAGAAAGACTTGTCATGTAACACAGTATAAATATAATAGGCTGAAACTACAGAATAAACTATGGGTTTGGTTTTGTTTTTTTTCACTTTGGTTACTCAAAGTTCTCTAGCAAAATAAAACCAATAGGATTTGAATATACAAAGCTGGCTCACCCCCCCCCCCCCCCACCATCTGCAAATCTGAGGCCCATACATCTTTCTTCCATTGCTCTGATTTATATTCAAGCAGTTGGCCGCATGTCTGACTTGTTTGTTTCTTTTGGCGATAAGACTGCCACAGCTGCTTATTTTTATTTTTTTTTTAATAATAGTAATTTTTTTTTCTCCCCCTTCCTCACTGGATCTCTGTTAGCTGAAGAGGCAGCAATCCATTCTCCCGCCGCCCGCGAGCCGCAGCCCTTTCAGATGGATTTCTTGAGTCTATTTATCACCGCGGTATAAGTGTCTCTAATGCTGCATTGTTATCACAACATGGTTATCGCCTGAAATCTACAGCAACTGACTTTTTAATATTATTTGCATAAGAAAGCCGCACACACTCCAGACAAAGTGCTTACTGGAATGGAACAATTTCTACTTGACCTAATTTCTTTTCAGTCTTTCATCAGACTACCACATCTTTTATTATTATTATTATTATTATTATTATTATTGTTATTCAGAGAGAGAAAGAGAAAGCAGACTGAGTGAAATGTGACCTTACATAAAGTAAAGCTGTAAGCAGCATCGGAGTCTTGAGTTTGTGTTATAGAGAAGGCAGAGCTAATCTTTGTTTGCTAATGGGTCTGGCTCCACATTCTTTAGGAATCTCTGTAAGAAGCAAGTCTAAAAAAAAACAATGTTATTTCAAAAACTGACTCTGTATGCTGTTCTTATCTATTTTAATTATAAGTGGTTTCCTTTGAAAGGAGGTTATATTGCGCTGGCTGTCTGACTGTTCTTCCAGCCGCTGACCCATCTCCATACCCTCAAACTCCTGAAGGCACACGTGCCTCAGGCATCTTTGAAGAATGCACTACCAGATCCCACTTGACTGAGTTATACAGAAATGGGAGAAAAAAAGCCTTAGTAAATCAGGCCTTTACTGTTTTTGAAGATATTAATTTGGCATAATTGGAAACTGAAGTCCAAAGGTTACGTATACAACAGGTACAGCACAGCCCATATCAGGGTATCTGACAAAAGGAAATTGCATTTTGTTTTTAATGGGAAACATGCAATATCCTCTCAGTATCTCGTGACTGCTCTACATTTGCTACATTCTTACAGTGGCCATCTGTAGGAGCACCAATGCCAAATGCAAGGCTAGTTCATTTTGACTAAAATCGCTGGACAAGTTAGGAGAGCTGTAGTCTGCCTCCATTTGTGCCTACACTGAGTCTATCGTGATTAACAGGGATGGAAGATTCTCTTGTAAATGTTCCTATAGAGCCAGGAGTTTCTCCCATATGCTGTTTATCGGGAAATTGCTTTGTGCACCTGGATCACAACCTGCTGTTTGTATTGCCAGCCTGGCTCTGTCCTAAGATATCATGATAGTCTTAGCTTGGATATCACACTATCTTTCATTTTCTGAATTCTCTCTCAAGGCATTTTTATGGAAAACCAGCACAACATTATGCAAGGATGAGAGGCAGGAAATCAAACCAAATGAAAAACAAGTCTCAGGAGGTAAAGTAGGCAACTCCACGATTTGCCCTTACCCTAAATGACAAGATAAGGATGATAAGGACTCATTGTGTCTTCTGGCTCAATCAGGACCTACATCTGTGGGCATCAGGGCCCAATCACATTTACCTGGGTATTTTTCCCCTATTTTATATATTCTCTTAAGTCAGAGACCATGCAACATAAAAATACAGAATATTAAGTCAAGAAAGGATCACAAAGTACATCCAGGCTGCCCAGTTTCCTTCCTGGTACAAGCCGTAGATGTCAGCTGATCTCTGATTTCCCCTTTACTTCTTCACAACTAGGGATCCTCTGTGCGTCTTCCATGCTTTCTTGAACTCTGTTACTGTTTTTATCTCCTCCACACCCTCCGGAAGGCCATACTGTGCATGCACCACTCTTTCCAAGAAGAAATCTTTTCTGATGTCACTCCAAAGTATATTCCCTTGGAGATCTTTAGAATGGTCTCTCGTAAACTGCACTCCTTCAATGGAGAAAGAGGAAAACCTCACAAGCTTCCTTCTAAAGCCCTTTGATAGATGTCATTATATATTTCTGTACGGAAAAACAGAACTGAGAGTGTTGCCATTCAGCCTTGATCTGCACCATCAGCTGAACTCAGTGAAATAACTTTCTGCTGGGAAGCTGTGATGACCTCCTTTCAATGCTATCCAGCTTTGGATTTGTTTAGCATGAAAACGCAGAGTGAAGTGGTTTAAGGCAACCCCCTTCCCTCATTCATAACCCCCTTCCTTCCCTCTTACTCACTCACCCTCCATTTCATTCTCTCTCACTCTCCCCCTTTACTTTCTCTTTTGTTCACTCAGCTCAGCTCCCTAACCCTTCCCTCACCTCCCTGAGAAAGGAGGGAAGGAAAGGGGAACTGAAGTGAGTGAGGGGAAGGGGAAAAGTGAGAAGCTCTCACTCCCCTTCATTTCACTTCAATGCACTACCAAATGCCTCGCCTCTCCTCTCTTCTCATTCTTGTGGATGTCTTTTTCCTGCCTCTGAGGGGGCGGGAACCCTGTGGATGTCATCTTCGGCGCAGCTGAGGCACAGGCTTTACTTCTGCCCATGAGGGATGGGATCCCCCCCTGTCATCGAAACTGCACCCTTTCATCCTGCTCATGGGGGTCCCCATGTCCTAAGGCAATGTTACTCAACCTCACTGCCACGGTTCTCTTTTTCCTGCCCGCAGAAGGTGGCGACATCGTGAGCACATCAATCAGAACTGTGCTGCGATGTCGGGCCTTAGTGCTGGGGGAGGCGGCGGCTAGAGGACAGTTTTAGGGGAGCATTTTTTGATGATCTAAAAGTTTGCCGCTTGAGGCATCCATATCACCCTGCCTAATACCAGAACCACCTCTGAGCAACTTTAAAAATTACCTATACTCTTGCAAGGCTCTGAAATGCTTAAGGAAATACTAGGGATGTGTAAGACTGCTAAAAAGGAAGCACATAGTTTTCAAACTAATATTCATTTTAGGCTTCAGTTACCCAAAACAAAGAGATATATATATTTCCAGGAAAAATGTTCTTTTCTTATTTTGGCATACAGAAATAATTGAATATTATATTAAAATAAATGTGACTCAGATGCTCTGTGCAATTCTGAAAACCCTAATACACACCCTTTTATGTGGGTATTTAGACACAAAAAAGTCCTTCAACCGGGTGTCCTGGGGATATATGTTCTCCGTAATGGAACGTTTTGGTATCCCAAATCAAGTAGTCAAGGCTATCTCTATTTTATATAAAAAAAAAAACCATGTCTTACAAAGTGGCAAATAACTCCATTTCCACCGCGATTCCCATTCAAAGAGGAGTCCGGCAAGGTTGCCCATTATCTCCTCTCACTAGACCCATTGCTGTGAAAACTAGCTCAATCCACTGCATTACAGGGACTGCAAATCTATGGTGGAAATTTCAAGGTAGCAGCTTTTGCAGATGATATGTTGTTGTTCCTGAGCAATCCAGTCTCCGCCTTGCCTCATGTATTGGGTATTCAACAGGCTTTTGGTAGATTTCTGGGGTTGAAGATGAATGCAGACAAATCTGAAGCTTTAGATGTTCTGGGCACACTCCAGTCTACATGGCTGGAAACATTCCCCCTGAAGTGGGTTACTACCTCTCTAAAATACTTAGGAATCTATATACCAGCGGATCCAATTAAATTATATTCCTTAAATGTTATTCCATTAAAACAGAAATTAATCAAAAAACTGCAGTCATGGAGGAGCCTACCACTATCACTTTTGGAGACAATTTTACTCCTGAAAATGATGGAAATTTCTAAAAGGCTATATCTTTTTGCCATGCTCCCTATCTGGCTGAAGAAACCAGATGTCGTTGAAATTCATCACGAGCTTAATCAGTAGCTATGGCGGGGTAAAAGGGCATGGATCCTGTTACAGGTTATCATGCGGTCAAAAAAAGAAGGGGGATTAAATTGCCCAAACTTAATGGCTTATAATGACGCTAGCCTGTTGAGGCACACCTATACCCCTGAGACAGGCTCCCATTCACATACACCCATCGCCCCTAGGCAGGCTCCCATTCATCCCACCCACCCACTCAGACAGGATCCCGTTTACACCCCCCCATCCCAGACAGGCTCCCATTCACTCATCCATCCCAGGCAGACTCCCATTCACAACCAACCATCCCACCCACCCAACCTAGGCAGGCTCCCATTCCCATCCACTCATCCCAGGGAGGCTCCCATTCACAAACACACATGTAACCTATGCAAGCAGGCAAGGTCCACGAGATTTCTCTTCCTCCTCTGCTGCTTCTGCTGCTGCTGCCATCTGGTGTCTCATTCATTGGGGGAGAATAGGATTTATTCCGGAGCTATAGGAGTCATTTCTACGGCTCCTCCTTGTGTGCTGACTAGCCTGCGGAATTCAACACCCCTGATGTTAGCACTTTCTCTAAGCTAATCTCACGATGCAGGCGGTGAGCATAAAGGAAGTGCTAGCACCGTGAGTGCTGAATTCCATGGGGGCTGGTTGACACACAAGGAGGAGCCACAGAACAGGTTCCCTCTTCTTCGACTGCCAGAGTGCAGGCCTCTTCTTCCTCCAGCTCCTGTGGGATAGAGTCCACCATCTGCTACATGGGTATCTCCCTTCTTCAGCCACTAATTGGCTGAATGGGCCTCTTGCTGCTCTCCTTGGTGGGTCCCTTCCACCATACTTGCTGCACTCCCGCGTGTGCCATCCCATGCAATTCAACGGTTTGCACACTCAGTAGCACCAGGCCTGCTTTGGAGGCACCACAGAGAAACGGCAGGAACCTCCCATGCTGCTCCGATGGAGGCTGGCTCAGGTCAAAGTACAGCAAGATGCTACCATCGGTGGCTCTATGCCACATTTAAGGTGGAAGGTGGAGCAAGCAGGCAGCGCAGCTTTAAGCTCCTGCTGCTGCCGCAGCTCCCAACAGTACAGAACCACTGCTGTGAATTTAAAAGTTAAGTGCCGCCATGGGTGAGGACAGATTTGGCAGCGGCAGCCTTGGAAAAGCTGCTACTGTAGTGCGGGCACAAGGCAGGCATCGAGGGCTTTGGGAAAGCCCCCAACGTGAGTAAGTGAAGGCCGCATCCCACTGCCATCACTGTCGATGGCCCTGGGCCAGAGGGAATTTTACAAGGCAAAAACTGGCAGAATAAAATGTTTAAAGCCCCAATTTGAGTAGGGGAGCTTTTGACAGGTCCCCAGAAAAGTTTCAACTCCCAGAAGGCACAGTGGTGATCCTGGTAGCAACAAGTTTAAAATCACCTTAAAAATATAAAATAAAAATAAAGTAAAGTTAGGGGACATGAGTAAAGAGATGGGAACCTGTAAAAAGCCCCTACTTTAAAGATATGCTAAACACCTCAGGAAAAATTAGAAAAAAGATGAAAATACCTGAGGAGAGTAAAAAAAATCCCATTTCAGCTTTTATTTTGGATACAAATATAGTGGATTTTAAATTATGGGCATTGGTACTTTTGAGGTATGAAACCCCCTATCCTGGCACTCGTTCACTCTCCCTGGTTCAGGGCTGGTGCAAGAGAGTTTGACACCTTAGAACATATGATGGCAAACTCCAGTCCTCGAGCGCCACAAACAGGCCAGGTTTTCAGGACATCCACAATGCATGTGCATGAGATAGATTTGCATCCAATGAAGGCGGTGCATGCAAATCTTTCTCATGCATTATCATTGTAAATATCCTGAAAACCTGGCCTGTTTGTGGCACCTTTAAAACCAGTGAAAATATTTTTTTTCACTCAGTGAATTTGTTGCTAGTGAATGCGATGAAAGCAGTTAGTGTAGCTGGGTTTAAAAAGGAGTTGGTCAAGTTCCTGGAGGAAAAGTCCATAAACCACTAACCCTTATAGACTTGGAGAAGTCACTGCTTATCCCAGTTATGAGCAAGAAGGATTGGACTATTCTTGGATTCCTACTGGGTACTTGTGTCCTGGACTGGCCATGGTGAGAGGATGTTGGGCTTGATAGGCTTTATGGTCTGATCCAGTATGTAATTTCTTATGTTTACTCCCTCCTCAACTCTTACCACCATTTATCCCCATACTTGTCTCTTTCCAGCATTTACTCCCGTTCAGGTCACTCCCCGCAGATTCATTCACCCCCCTCCTGCACTGTCCTCTCATCCAAGCACTGTTCCCCTTTTGTAGTGCTCATTCCTCAAGCATTCACAACCTCAACATTCACATCTTCTTGCACTGCACCCCTCCCTCACAAATATATACCATCTGCATTTACCCCCTTTCTCTTGCCAGAAATTATGTGGCCTGACTGGAGCTCCAAATGACTCCCTCTTCCCTCCTCTACTGTCAGCTGGGAACACAATGAACTACTAGGACTGGAAAAGTGTTCTCTCCAGCCCCTCCCCTCTGGGCAGCTAAGCAGACAGGACAAGGATGGGAAGGTGGACAAGGATGGGGGAAGCTGGAACAGGGCACTTACTGGCTTTTCCCTGCTGTCCACTCAGCTCCAGCCTTGCCCCTCCCCTCCTGCCTGCTAGTTACAGGCAGAAGGGGAGGGGCGGGGCAGAGCAGGGAAGAACACTCTGCTCCCTGCTCCAGCCCCTACCTCTCTATCTCTATAGCAGCAAGCAGCACTGCGAGGATAGGAGTGAAGGAGTTGGAACAGGTAGCAGAATGGCTGTTCTCTGCTCTGTTATGCTATGCATGCTCCTTGCTCCAGCCTTTCTCCTCCCATCCTCCACAGTGCTGCCCACTTGACAAGGAAACAAGAGGACAAGAGCCTTGTTTTGTATATGAAAAAGCCACAGAAGGTGAAGGTGGTCATGGGCTTTATGGGAATTAGAATTCTATGCTGTGGCAATGGGGTGACAGGATATTTTGTCTGGGTCTTGGGTAGGTGCCCTGGTTTCCTGGCTGTTGGGAGCTAGCACTATATCTTGTGATTTCTTTGATGATCATGATATCAGAGCTGGAAAAGCATTATGATCCAGGGCTGCATTGTGTGGAACTGGTGCAAGAGCTAAGTGGTATAAAGCCAGGATGTATGGGTCATGTGAGTCGCTCAGATGAACGAGGGAACTAACTTCTGGCCATGTGTATAGATAGAAAGGTCTTCACCTGAGATTTTGGGGGGCTGTTAGGGAATATAAGGGCAGGCCATTGCAGAAAGACTAAATTAATTCTTTGCTTCCAGGTTTACTAATGAGAAGGTTGGAAAGATACCAATTTTGGAGATGGTTTTCAAGAGTGATAAGTCAGACGAACTGAACCAAATCACTGTGAACCTGGAAGATGTAGTAGGCCAGAATGAAAAACTAAAGAGTAGCAAATCACCTGGACCAGATGGTGAGGTTATCAAATTTGCGGATGATACAAAATTATTCAGAGTAGTTAAATCACAAGCAGATTGTGATATATTATAGGAGGACCTTGCAAGATTGGAAGATTGGGCATCTAAATGGCAGATGAAATTTAATGTGGACAAGTGCAAGGTGTTGCATATAGGGAAAAACAACCCTTGCTGTAGTTACAAGATGTTAGATTCCATATTAGGAGCTACCACCCAGGAAAAAGATCTAGTCATCATAATGGATAATATATTGAAATCATCAGCTCAGTGTGCTGCAGCAGTCAAAAAAGCAAACAGAATGTTAGGAATTATTAGGAAGGGAATGGTTAATAAAATGGATAATGTCATAATGCCTCTGTATCGCTCCATGGTGAGACCACACCTAGAATATTGTGTTCAATTCTGGTCACCACATCTCAAAAAATATATAGTTGTGATAGAGAAGATACAGAGAATGGCAACCAAAATGATAAAGGGGGTGGAACAGCTCCCCTATGAGGAAAGGCTGAAGAGGTTGGGGATGTTCAGCTTGGAGAAGAGACAACTGAGGGGGGATATGGTAGTGGTCTTTAAAATCATGAGAGGTCTTGTACGAGTAGATGTGAATTAGTTATTTACACTTTTGGATAATAGAAGGACTAGGGGGCACTCCATGAATTTAGCAAGTAGCACATTTAAGACTAAAAGGAGAAAATTCTTTTTCACTCAATACACAATTAATCTCTGGAGTTTGTTGCCAGAGGATATGGTTAGTGCAATTAGTGTAGATGGTTTCAAAAAGGTGTGGATAAGTTCCTGGAGGAGAAGAACATTAACGGCTATTAACCAAGTTGACTTAGGGAATGGCCACTGCTATTAATTGCATCAGTAGCATGGGATCTTCTTAGTGTTTGGGTACTTGCCAGGTTCTTGTGGCCTGGATTGGCCACTGTTGGAAACAGGATGCTGGGCTTCATGGACCCTTGGTTTGATCCAGCAAGGCAATTTCTTATGTTCTTATGGGTGTTGACACTAATCAATCAGGTGTTATTTTACCAAATATTCACTAGATGGCACAGTAGGACTGAAGGTAAGGGTCTCTGTAGGTCACAGTTCCTCACTAGCATAAAGCCTGATAGATGAAAGAGCTCTCTGTGCAGGTGGTTCAAAAGGCTGTGACTCCTCTTTCTGTTGTGTGTATTTCCTCTGGTAGCTTGAGCTCAGTCAGAATACAGAGGTGTTCAGTGAATACAAAGGAATGGTGCATCTACGGTTGACAGTCTCCCTTTGAGCATAGGGATCAAAGAGTCTGCAAAGACTAAAGAGAGAAATTTCTACTCATATGCTGAAGTGGCCAATTGGTCCCTTTTCCAAGACCCTAGATGGCCCCTGGACCCTAGTGAAGGAAGTCTAATAATGCAGGGTCTCTGGAGACGTTACCTTTTGTTGTAAACACTCAAGGTTCAGCTTGAATTGGCTGGATGCTTCTATTGCCACTGCTGCTACTTCACAGGGCTTTCATGCATCTCTCCTTTGCCTCTTCCATGTCTACTGCCTTCTCTTGGCATAATAGAATTTTTGAGGAAGGAAAGATGTGACTGGGAGTATCATTTACAGGGCCGATGAAAGGGTCTGTAGCACCCTAGGCAGAGCAATGTAACACTGCCCTCCTACCCCCCCCCCCAAACCCACCCTGACGTATTGTGCCATTCTGACAGTGGTAGATATATATAGAGAGAGTTATGGTCTCCCTCTTACAGTGCTCGCTCTCTCTCTCTCTTCCCCCTCCCCATCTCTCTCCCTCAAATCCTAGCAAGTGCTCTGCATTCACCCTCCTTTCACATTTTTGAAAATGGTGCCCTTGCGCCCTAGGCGGTCGCCTAGTCCAGTCTAATGGTCTCGCCATTGTTTACATATTTCTTTGCAATTATAATCTTCCTATCACATCAGAACATCTTATTTTATTGATCTATTTATTTTCTGTAATTTTTAATGTATTTTATGTAGCGTGTGCTTAAGCACACTATCAGTCAACTTAAAGAAACCATTGTGATGGCTTCACCGAATGACGGTATATAAAACTCAACAAATAAATAAATAAATACATTCTGGCACTGATGTATAAGAACAAACATAGCCAGATTTAATATGAAAAGGTTGGGGGAATTAACAAAGTGTAAAAAAAAAAACAAATTCCTATTCCATAAGTCAAAAGTGGGGAAAAATATGAAATGAAAATATTTGAAAGAAAAGTCTTTAAAAACCAAAAGGTTAAGCCAAATGGTAGTAGAAGGGGAAGAAGGAAGGAAAAATGGGGAGAACAGAACAGAGTGAGTGGGGGAATAAACAAAGTCTCACACACACATACAAATGCTCTTCCAAAAAAATGTAACTTAAAAAAAAAAAGGACAGAATTAAAGTGAAAGCCAGAGGAACCATTATGCTAATTTGTAGGAAATGAAAAAGTACTAAGAGAAAGAAAAGCCACACCCACAATAGATCACTCTCAGAATATTAACGTTCTCTCTCTCCTCTTTCTCACTCTCTCTCTCTGAAAGGCCCGTGCAATTAGGTGCCTTCGGCAGAGTGCACTGTTTAACTAGCACTTATGTGCACATTTCTTTGTGCACAACCTTCCCTGCCAATGCAGCAAGAACTTTTGAGCACAAACCAGGCATATACAGGTTAGTGCCCTTTCATGCAAATCCCACAGAAATGATGGCATTAGCCATTACCACCCAACAGAGAGTTAAGCTGGCTTACCTCATGTTCTCTTAGGGCCTGTTGCAATGGGCCTGCTCAGTAGAGGGTATGATTTTATCCACAGTTGTGTGCACATTTTTTGTGCTCAAATGTTATTCCCAATGCAGCCAGGAGTTTTTGTACAAAAAATGTGCCTGTAAAACTGTGCGGCCTGCTTAAATAGCGCCTTCACATGGAAATCCCATACAAATGAAGGTATTAAACAATACCACACACATTCCTCCAATTCAGTTTTTCTTAGCCCTGGCCATTTTACTCCTGGTCAGAGATGGAGTAAAGTTTCCAGGGTTTGTGTCAGTCTATGGGCAGAAGCCAGTGGTCAGGCACCAGGCCCTGTAATCAGGATTTATGTGCAGAAAACGTGCTTTCCACACACACACAGAGCATACTTTATGTGCATAGAAAATGCTTTCTGTGCTTAAAACATTTGGGGCAGATTTTCAAAGGGTTACGCGTGTAAGATACGCACGTAACTCCCGAAAAGCTGCCCCTTCCACCCCCTGCATATTAATAATCTGAGCGCTGAGTTTCCATTCATGGTCTTAACCCTCATGTAGTTGCTTTGTGCCTTCAGTTTTGAAAACTGAATTCCTAGTCAGAGGTGGAGGAAAGTTCCAGTGCTGGAATTTTATGCACAGCAAACAGGCTTTGTGCAGAAAGCATTTTTTGTGCACAAAAGTCTTATTGCATGCACAGAATAAGAAGTCTGACTGTAAACCACACTTAAGAATGTGCTCTCTTTTGTAGGACCCACTCTTTGGAATGTGTTGCCTTTTATACTTCAGGAGATAGCATATGTTAAACTCTTGCAAAAAAATTAAAATCTTACTTAGTTTTACAAGCTTTCATTTGATTGTTATATTTTAGTTCAGACCAGTTTTGGTTTTTAATGGTTGTGTTAAAGTTTATGTATATGCTGTACCTTTTTTAGAATGAGTGATTAGTGGGTTATAGGAAATATGAATACATCAATAAATACATTTGTGTATATAAATCATGTGCTTAGCCTTTTCTTTACACATATGTTTGGATTTGTCTGCGGTTTTTAACTCCAAATACATTAGCATATCATTACCTTACTGAACAAGGAGTTTAAAAAAATGTGCATGCATTAAGAAACTGAATTTCAGCACACAGTATTAATGTTCAGCTTATTAGCATTCAGTATCTAGTTTGAACCCCTAGACAGTCAGTTAAACTTCTACCCCAGCTGCAGACATCAGATAAACTCAGTTCTTGGTTACCAAAAATATGTATTTGAATGAACCTTCTCATCTACTCACAACAGTAGCCAAACAGGTTGATGAGGCTGCTATAACTATTATAAGTTTCTCTGAAAGTTGACAGTAGCTGTGGGTTAATAGTATAGAAGAGAGATGAAAAGATGATGCCGCTCGGAGACTAAAAGAGGAGAGCACAATCTGTTACTTAGCCAAGAGCCTTCTTCCAACTGAAAGTCACTACAGGAAATAAACTGTCCAAGGTATAACTTGGGTCAAGTGTCCAATAGGGAGTGTCCAGAGAACACAGAGAGATAAAACAAAACAAGATAGATCCACAATAAAGAACTCAAAGTTAAATAATGGATGACTACAATGGGCCATCCACTCTGCCCAGCAAGTTGTTTTTTTTAGGACAGTAGCAGCTGCCACTCTATTCAGGCTACCCCCATGCCCCCTGTTAATATTAGTAACAACTGATACTCCATTCAGGCTAACCCCAAGCCCTCTGCTACAGTAAGCTCCAACTGCAGCTACATGCAGGCTACCCCCAAATAAAAATGTAAACTCTAGGTGAAATAGAAAATTTGTCCATTTCCATTCTCTAGCTAGCAAAGATCATATTTATTTATCCCATGCCCTTTTGAATTTCACCTTCTAGAGGGCAATCAATGAAGTTATTGAGTAGCACATTTAAAACAAATCAGAGAAAATTCTTTTTACACAATTAAGCTCTTGAATTCATTGCCAGAGGATGTGGTAAAGGCAGTTAGAATAGCTGCGTTTATAAAAGGTTTGGAGAAGTTCTTGGAGGAGAAGTCCATAAACTGCTATTAATCAAGTTAACTTAGGGAACAGCCTACTGATTATTAGTAGGATACAATTTATTTACAGCTGAATTTTAAATTGGCCATGCACACAAATTCCAGCAGTTATGCACATGGCTGGGTCCTGCATGCGCTGCAAGCATTTTCAAAAGGCCTAGCCATGTGAGTAACTGCCAATATGCGCACAAATGCCGGGCTCTTAAAAAGGGGTGGGCTGGGGGGAGGATTCTGGGTGGAGAGAGGTGGGGTGGGACGGAGGCCGTCCAGGAAAGGAGAGCAGTAAGTAGTAAAACAAAACACAAGTAAGTGTAAACGAAGGGTTTAGGCGGTGGGGAGAAGAGGGCAAGAGGGAGGGACTTTAGGTAGTGGGGTAGGGAAGCTTCCTTCCAGTCCGCTCCTTAATTGGAGCAGACTGAGAGGAAAAAGGGGAAGGCCCGATTGCGTCACCACACACGTAACTTACAAAAATTACACCCTCCCCCCCCCCCCACGCGCGCCGTCCGCACATGCACGTGCGGATTATAAAATTCGGTGCGCGTGTGCACGCGGCCCACAGATTTTGTAACATTACAGTGCCATTTCTGGTCTCTTCCTTTCTCTGATATCTGAAAAATGTTTTGTTACCATGCTTGACCTCTTTGGTGATCTTTTTTTTTTCCATGCAAGCTTTCACAATCTTGATTCCTTTCCTCGTTTTCTTCAGCTTCATCAGAAATTCTTCCCTGTTTTTCTCTTTTTGAGTTCCTTTATTTTCTCAGTCACCACTTTCATACAGGTTTGATGCCTATGTTATAGCCTCCTTTTAATGTTTCCACTTCACCCCTCTCCTCCCTGCCTTCCAGCTCCTGCTTGAGGTACATTGCCATTTTGCCAGACTCTGGATTCTTGACGTCCAGGATCTTGAACTTCATGTGACTTCCCTCTCTCTTGGCTGTTATATCAAACCATACCATCTGATGATCACCGGTGACCAATTGGGAGCCTACCCAGACATTTGAGATATTGTCTCCATTTGTAAATAACAGATCCAGTAGAGCTCCTCCCCTCATGGGTCCCATCATCATTTGTCTGAGCATAGCCTCTTGAAAGGCATCCACAATCCTCTTCTTGCAGATTCCATAGCAGAGATGCTCCAATCTATATACAGCAGATTAAAATCTTCAATGAACAATACTTCTCCCTTCCTTCTCACCTTCTGAATGTCTTCAGTTAGATTTCCATCCAGTTTTTCTGCCTGTTTCAAAGACTTGTAGACTATACCAATGTAAACGGAAATGTCATCTTTTTTTAAGACCACATCTTGCTTTCCCCACTCCTCCTGTATTTCATGTGCTCAGCAAGGGGAACATTTTCAAAGTGGTATGCAGGCATCCATGTGCGCGTGGTTCCTGGTGCACACACACGGACACATCGATTTTATAACATGTGCCTGTCAACACGTGCATGTTATAAAATAGGCTACCCGCATGCACAAGTGTGCCCAATTTTATATCAGCGCATGTAAGGGGGGGATTTTGTAATACACGCTTGGCGATGTGATCAAACCTTTGCCCCTAACCCCCTACCTATCCTTCCTCCCTTTTCCCCTCTCCTCTCCTCTCCTCCCCAACCCCTAAACCCACCTAACTCAGCTAAATGTTTTTGGTTTTGAACTTACCTGTTCTAAGGAGCAAAAGTAAGTTCTTTGCACCGGCGGGCTACAGGCGTGCACGTCATTGGGACAGCACCTAATGGCGCTATCCCCCCTGGCCTATGCCCCACCCACGCCCTGTCCAGACCCCGCCCTGGCCTGTCCCTTTTCAGACACTCAGCACTTCTGCACTTACCAGGAGATACACACGTGGCTGTGCTGCTGTGAAAATGCGCTTGGTGCACAAGTGGCCTGGCTATGCGCGAATCTCTCCCCCGGGACTTGTGCATGCCAGCCTTTTAAAATTCCCCCGATATTATTTATGAAACATTGAAACAACAGCCAGTTAGAAAAAAGAGCTCTATAACATGCAGAGAATCAAAGCTGTGCAATATCACAAAATGACACTGGGTGGCAGCATAATAAAGAAATATATACATACACTGCAGAGGCAGAACATGTTACATTGGCTCCTGAGTCTGTGTATGCCTCCAAAGCTCCTCCCCAAGAAAGACACACATCCTGGGGAAGCCTTGTATATTTCTTGTATTTCAAGTTTTAAAAAGTAAGGCAAGACAGGATTGGCAGGATGAAGCTATGCTTGCTAATGATTGGACCTATTTCTTTTCCCTTCCCCACTGTGGCTGGATCAGTTAAAAAGGTTAAAAAAAATCAATACCTTTCTGAGAACTGGAAGTGAAGCCTTCTCTGGAACAATATGGCTTAACAACATTAGTTTTTGTTTGATTTCAGCTAGTAAATAACATAAAACAACATAGCATATGTTGTTGATGTTTTCGTGTTATTTAAAAATGATGGCACACCCTTATTGCATACATGAATTTCTAATCTTGCTTTTCCTTGGAAAATCATTATTTTATATCAGTGCAGCGGATCCCAACCAGGAATTCTTTTCAGTGGAGATTACATTCTAGGCACTTATCAGATCTTACTAGTTGATCAGTATTGGCTTTTCATAGGTATTCAGAAAAGCTGCTGGCTGTAGCGTAGGCTGAGTAACTGGCAGAGGAAGAAACAGGGCTGTGGACATTGAATAGGACCTGTTCACTCTCTCTCAAAGGGAAGCTAAGCACACTTGCTTGTAGATATCCAATGTTTTCTGGTTGAACCTAAATCCAGCATCTTTCTCTGTGTTAAGTATGAGAATGCAAGGATCAGTCCCAGGGCAATCAAACAGCTGGTTTATCAATAATTTCCTTTTCTTGAAAAACATTTAATATCAAAGGCAGGCAGTCACCTTTTCCTTCATATCAAGCCAGTTGGCAGAGACTTTGTCCTCTGTAGTTGACAGGGGAAGTCCTTCAAATTTGAGGGTCTACCCATTCTGTGCATGGCCACTGAAGCAGTTGAGGAGCATGTCTATCAAGTTACTAAGACGCAAGAATATATGGCCCAGCTGGTCTTTGCAGAAGAGGTAGCAGAACAGCCTCCAGATCAATTGGGTCATGGACTGTCAGCAGTATGTCATCCACCCAAACATCATCCGCATTGCAGATGCAGAAGTGCTTCATTGCCAATGCACAGAGGTTTCCAGACAAGAGGTACCCTTCATGCACTCTGAACTGAATGCCGCAGTGAGGTTGATTTGGACAGGATATTTTAATCTGTTCAAAACAGTAAGACCAGGCACCAGTTCCTAATGTTGCATAGGTCTGCCTTCTTTGGTAATAGAATTAACACTGCATGATAGAATGGTAGCCATAACTGTCCATCATCAAAGGCTTCTGCTAGAGGCTACAGCTCATATCAGAAGTAGCAAGAGAAATCCATGTTCAACCCATCTATGCTTGGAGACTTACAGTACTAAGTAATAAGCAGGACTTTAGAGCATTTGTCCAGACTTAGATATTTGTCTGTCATTCTGACTCTCCATAGCATATCCCTGCCATAAAACTCTACAGAAAATGGGTTCAATGGAATTCAGAGAAACCTAGATATATAAGAACTTGCATGAAGAGAAGTTTACCTTGTCAAACATTGGACTGGAAGACTTATGTCCATTTGACAGTCACGTAGAATTTCAGGCTAGCAGCTTTGTTGTTTCCCCACCTCCAACCAGTAGATATGCAAGACATGATTTGGACACACAACTAGACATAAGCCACTCTGTATGACTGGCATGTTTTAAGAGTGTTAACATCTTTTTTTATGCACGTTCTGGCAGATCTTGGTCCTTAAGTATAGGCAGACCCTTTTGAGGCTTAATACATCCTTGTCAAAGTGCTCAAATCCAGTATAAGATCTCCTGCCAAAATCTCTGATATAGGTCTGACAGAGAATCTGGAAAAATCTTCCGTACAACCTGCCAGTCATTGCATAACAATAAATCTGCTTTCAGCCATGCCAATCTCTTATGACCCATGGGTTTGAGGGTAAAGTTAGTAACCTTTGGCTCCTGTATCCTCTTCAGCAACCACAGTGTCAAAATAAATTGAGATTTGGCTGAAGAACTGCTGGACTCATTAAGGCAATTAATGTACTCATTAAGGCAATTAATGTACTCATTAAGGCAATTAATGATTCTAATCTTCAGACAGACCTGGATATGCGGAAGTTGCCCTCAAATGGCAGATATCATATAAAATACCTCCATCCAGTAAGATGATCTGACAGACAGGGCACTTTACTGGGGCAAATCTGTTTTTATCCTTGAAAATCATCCTCTATTAATAAGTAAGAAAGGATATGTGTGACCTACATAATTGAATGTTATGTTACCTAACCCTAAACTAACCCCAAAATTGTTTTTGTGAATAGTAAAAAATACAAATGAATGTGGGGAAAGAAAGGCCGTATATCTAACACAAAGGGGAAGAGCAAAGACTGGAAAGACTCCTGAATCCACCCCCATTTCACCCTTAATCTATGGCCTCTGTAATGAGGGGTTACGGGATGAAGGTGAAAGGGGGTAGACTCAGAAGTAATCTTAGGAACTGCTTCTTTACAGAGAAGGTAATGATGTGAAAAAAGGGGTAACAACAAAAGAAAAATAAGTACAAATGACCTGTCCCTGGATGCCCTGGAGGGTAGTTGGTGAAGATGATGGCCTGGATCTGGCGAAAGAGGTGACCCCAAGGAGAGTGGGTCCCACAGCCAGCCAAGTATAGAGTGGGGCCTGACGGGTCCAGAAGTACGGCCTGTGATGGCCGTGGGAGACCTGATGGAGAACCAGCATAAGAGAGGGAACCAGGCTTGCGGTGTAAGGCTGCAGGAGAGGGGCTCTGCCGCATTGACCAGGGCATCTCCATTTGCATGCTGCCTTAATAAGGCCTGCTGGAGTCCGAGAATGGAGGCAGTGGGGAGCTGCCCGAGATCTCCGGCTGTGCTGATGCAGTGCTGCGGGAGCAGGCAGAGGCTCCTGCTGTGCTGAGACCATGTTTGTGTGAGCTGCAGGAACCTTGAGAGCCTTCCCGTGTAGGGGGTGCTCCCAAGGGGAGAGGCCAGACTGAGCGGAGCAGCATCAGCCCGCTGCCACTGCCAGCCCTCCCAACAGTTTTGTTTAAAAAAAATGGCTGAAGGAGTCCAGGAAAAGTCCCCGGTGCATGGCCGAAGTGGGCCACTATCCTGCGGATGTCAACATTGACATCAGCGGAAATCTCTGAGTCCCAATTCAAAAAACGTAAATGAAAAGTAAAACAAACACCAAAAAACCAATGAAAACAGCAAAGTTAAAAAAATAAAATAAACATAGGACTCAGGAAGAGAGACCTCAGGAACCTTGGGAATGCACCTGCCAGATCCTAAAAGTAGATTTTTGAAACAAAAATTGCCACTTTGGAACGCTGACAATTTTGAGATATAAAACTCCTTAAAACACTCAACTCCAATTGAATTATGGTTGAGGACACCAAGAGAAGAGCTAAGGACTTCGTCCATTTTTTTCTTATTTATGAAAGTTACAGAATTTAGAAGGCGGGCATTAGTTCCAGCACCCCACTTTTGTTGGTACTGGGCATTTTTTTTTTTATCGCTTGCGTAACATATTTGGAACATTTTTTCTGAATTTAAAATTAAAGTTCATTGTGGATATGATCTGCAGGTGCTCTGCCCCGAGTTTTCCCTAACAAAACCGGTGCCATGCTGCCCAGCACAGACAGACACTGCTCTGAAGTGATCACCCAAAGAAAGCGTGAAAACAGCTTCGCTATCTATGAGTGAACAGGCAGGCCTAACTTCATAAAGTCTGGGCAAAGTGCAATTTCTCTTAGAGCATGAAAAGCGTCCTAAAAAAATTAAATGTCACCAAATGTTCTAACACAGCAAATGTTTGTAGCAAGATGCAGGGGAATCCCATCTACAGCCACTCAGTTGGCCTTTTGCCTAGCTTAGATCCTATTTTAATCAGTGACTTCATCAAGAGCAGAGATTTCCGGATGCAAGAACCCAATGACAGGTTCGGTTTGGAGAGGGAAACAATAAACTTTGATATTAGAGAAAGATCTCTGCATTAGCTCACCTCAGAGGCTGTTAAATATACAGTGAGTGATAAAAACAGTGCAGAAAGATAGTGAGTGGGAGTGGGAGTGTGACATAGGTAATTATAATTAAGGAAGCCTGCCAAGGTAAAGCTAAGGATAGCCACGGCTAATTACAAGTTCTGCCGACCCGTGGAAGTTAATGTCACCGTTTGTTAGGTAGAGGCATGATTGGAAATTGTTGCTAAATTATAACTGCCGCACAGATTCAAGGGGAAAATGAAACACTTGCAAGAATCTGGAAGGGGAATCGAAGCCCTTTCACACTTCAAGGTGTTTTAACGGTGACCAAAAAAAAAAAGAGCAGACCTAAAACTTGTCTTCCCAGAAGACTTTTAAAGAAACTCACCTATGTAGCTGCAGACTTTGCTGCACATTCTGGGAGTTCCCCGGTGGCCTTAATATCCCGCAGAGAATGGAGACGTCTACTCTCCTTTGCAGAGCCATAGCTCAGCTGCAAAACTTTACCTTAAGAGGAACCAGATTAAGAGCTAAACAGATTGGATGCCACATCAAGAAAGGCACTGAGGTAATTAAAGCCAAAAAAGGAACCTTTGATGCTCATGTGCTGTACAGTATTAGCCCATTCAAAATTGAGAGGAGCACGATAGAGACTTACCCTCTCAACGTTATTCTAGAAGGGATGAGGGAGAGAGTCAGAGGGTAAGGCACATTCTCAGTCCCCTTATTTTAGATTAGGGTGAACTTCTTTGTTTTCAATAGTTAGTTTTAAAAGTTCAGTAAGCTGACTCAGAAACACATTCTCCACAGAACACATTTAGCTTTTGGAAGAACCTTGGGTACAGGGAGACAGACTTTTTTTTTTATTATTATTGATTTCTCCCCATCCCCTGGACCCTCCCCATCTTGTCCAAAACCTTTTTTATGTGAGCTCCCAGCACCTCCAGCTCTGCTCTGACAGAGGCAGAACCTGAAGCATAAACTAATATAAAAGTGTGTGTGTGTGTGTGTGTGTGTGTGTGTGCATGTGTGTGTGTGTGTTTAGGGTGGGGGTAGAAGAGTAAGGTCCGACAGGGCCTTAGCATTGGCTTTGCTGGATGAGGGAGGGGATTGGGCTACTGATAATCCATCTTCTTAGGTTAGGACGGCTGTACTTAGCCACATACCTTTTCAAAATATCCAGCCATAAATGGCTGGGTAAGTTCAGAGCACGTCTAAAATTTCCCAGCTGACCTAGCTGAATATCCCCAATATTCAGCTAGGTTAGCCAGACAACTCAACCCCTCCCCAGAATGCCCATGGAAAGCCCCTTTTTTATGTGGCTAAATTCCCTTCTGTGTGCCTTCTTCAGTGTAACTAGATCTTTTTTGAGATGTGGCAATCAGAATTGCAGACAGTACTCAAGGTGTGCTTTCACCATGGAGCGATACTCTGGGGTCAATTTTAAAAGGAGCACGCATGCGTCCATTTGCGGGCGGCCTGTGCCTCACGCGCAGGGGGGATTTTATAATCGACGTGCAGTGACGCGAATCGCCGGGCGCCAGTTCCTTCCCAGTCAGCTCCCTAATCCTGCTCTTCCTACCTCTTCCCCTCTCCCTGACCCCTAACTCTATCCTAGCTATCCCCTTTTTTTTGTTCTGCGACTTACTTCATTGCCCGATTTGAAGTAAGTCGTGCGCACTGGTTGGCTGCCGGCATACGAGTCATTGGGAGAGTGCAAAATGGTGCTGTCCCAACCTGTCCCCGCCTCTCCCTGCCCAAACCACACCCCTTTTGCAGGGCCCGTAACTTTGGTGCATAATGAGGGTTACGCGTGTGGCCGGGCCTGTTCTAAAATATGCGTGGCACGCAATGCCCGGCCACACATGTGACCCTAGGTTTAACATGCGTGGCCCTTTTAAAATCAGGCTGTATGACATTATCCATTTTATTCACAATTTCTTTCCTAATAATTCCTATTTGCTTTTTGACAGCTGCAGCATACTGAGCCGAGGATTTCCACAACGATGTCCCGATTGGTAACTCCTAATATGGTAGCTAACAATGGGTAACTACAATGTGGGCTACTTTTCCCTATGTGTATCACTTTGTACTTGTCCCTCTTCCTGTGTATCCCTTTGTACTTGTCCCTCTTCCTGTGTGTCCCTTTCCCTATGTGTATCACTTTGTACTTGTCCCTCTTCCCTGTCCCCCACCCTACTCATAACCAAGTCATATTGTACATATTGTATATAGGCTATTTGCCATTTCTATATACCCACTAATATTTAATTTTAATTTTATTCATATGTTACAATGTTCCTTATATTTATTGTTTAATCAACTGTTCTCTTGTTACAATGTAAAATAGGGCAGTTCCGGCTCTATTCAACCTGTTTTCTGGAAACCGATGTGATATCTCGATCGAATGTCGGTATACAAAAGAAATAAATAAATAAAATAAATAAATTAAATTTCATCTGCCATTTGGCTGCCCAATCTTCCAGTCTTGAAATTCCTCCTGCAATTTATCACACTCCGCTTGTGTTTTAACAACTCTAAATAATTTTGTCTCATCTGCAGTTTTGATCATCTTACTCATTGTTCCCCTTTCCAGATCATTTATAAATATATTAAAATGCACCAAGTACAGATACCTGAGGCACTCCACTGTTTACCTTTCTCCACTGAAAAAACTGACCATTTAATCCTACTTCCTCTTTCCGATATCATAACCAGTTTGCAATGTGTAAAAAGACATTGCCTCTTATTCCATGACATTTTTTATTTTCTTCTGAGGGTGATTTTGTCAAATGCCCTCTGAAAATCCAAATACATGAAATCTACTGGTTCACCTTCATTCACTTGTTTATTGACCTATTCAAAAAAATGCAGCAGATTTGTGAGGCAAGATTTCCCTTCGGTAAATCCATGCTGGTTGTGTCTATGTATATATGATTTTATTCTTTAGAATTGTTCCCTTTCCTGCCACTGAAGTCAGGCTCACCAGTCTATAGTTTCCCAGATCACCCCAGCTACAGTCCAGTCTTCAGGTACAATGAACAATTTTAATGATAGTTTTCAAATTACTAGTAATAGATCTGACATTTCAGACCAAGTTGTGATACTAGGATAAAAAAAATGAATATCATCAGTATGGAGACGATATCCTGAACAGAGCCCTGCAAGAAGCTTACACGAAGGAGCCATATAAACAATAAACAAAGTGGCTGATAGTACCGAGGCCTGCGGGATACCAGTCTTTAATGATTGCCAAGAGGAGTGTTCAGTAGAGGTGTGAATCGTGTAATCAATCGTCTTAATGATCGATTTTGGCTGGGGGGGAGGGAAATCTGATCGTCGAGGTTTTTTTTTTCTAAAAATCGTTAAAAATCGTAAATCGGGGGAGGGCGGGAAAGCCGGCACACCAAAAAAACCCTAAAACCCACCCGAATCTTTAAAACAAATCCCCCACCCTCCCGAACCCCCCCCAAAATGTTTTAAATTACCTGGGGTCCAGTGGGGGGGTCCCGAAGCGATCTCCTCCCACTCTCTGGCCACTGCTGTGTTGAGAAATGGCGCCAGTGGCCCTTTGCCCTTATCATGTGACAGGGCAAAGGTAGCGCCGGCGCCATTTTGGTTCCTGGGTCCCGACGTCACGCGTGCAGGAGATTGCCCCCGGACCCCCGCTGGACCCCCAGGGACTTTTGGCCAGCTTGGGGGAGCTTCCTGACCCCCACAAGACTTGCCAAAAGTCCAGCGGGGGTCCGGGAGCGACCTCCTGCGCGCGGGCCGTATTGCCAATCTTCAAAATGGCGCCAGCGCTACCTTTGCCCTCACTTTGTCATAAGGGCGACGGTCGCCCGTATGACATAGTGAGGGCAAAAGGGTGACGGTCGCCCGTATGACATAGTGAGGGCAAAGGTAGCGCCGGTGCCATTTTCAAGATTGGCAATAAGGCCCGAGCTCAGGAGGTCGCTCCCGGACCCCTGCTGGACTTTTGGCAAGTCTTGTGGGGGTCAGGAGGCCCCCCCCAAGCTGGCCAAAAGTCCCTGGGGGTCCAGCGGGGGTCCGGGGGCAATCTCCAGCACGCGTGACGTCGGGACCCAGGAACCAAAATGGCGCCGGCGCTACCTTTGCCCTGTCACATGATAAGGGCAAAGGGCCACTGGCGCCATTTCTCTCAACGCAGTCGTGGCCAGAGAGAGGGAGATCATGTCGGGACCCCCCCACTGGACCCCAGGTAATTTAAAACATTTTGGGGGGGGGGTTCAGGAGGGTGGGGGATTTGTTCTAAAGGTTCGGGGTGGGTTTTAGGGTTCTTTTGGTGTGCCAGTTTTCCCGCCCTCCCCCGATTTACGATTTTTAACGATTTAAAAAAAACAAAAAACACGACGATAAGATTTCCCTCCCACCCCAGCCAAAATCGATCGTTAAGACGATCGATCACACGATTCACACCCCTAGAAATGGGTTTGCCTTAAGAGTGGGGCACGAGCCTTCAAAGTGTGGTGAAGTGGAGGAGGTTTCCATGTGAACAGTGGTTCTGGTTGAACATGTGTCAGCAGGTATTAAGAGATAGGCGACACCTGGGAGGATTCATTTTCCTTCGCGCAGGAAAGGGCTCCCTGGAATGGGTTCGCCCCAGAGTGGGGCAAGAGACTCGGAAAGTGTTGCGACATGGAGGAGTTTTCCATGTGAACAGCGGTTCAACATGTGTCAGCAGGTGTTAAAAGAAAGGCGACACCCGGGGAGAGTTATTTTGTGCAGGTATGATGTGGTTTGATCTGTCTCTTCTTCCTGAACTGGTTCACTGCCAGAAGAAAATGGCATCTTTTTCATTTGTGAAAGATAACTCAACAGAGGATGTTTTTAAAACAATAGAGACTGCCATTTGTGAAGCAAGAACTGAGGTGGAGATTATTTGTGAATACCCAGAAGCTATTAGCTGTACTTATGCACTTCAGCTGATGACAAAGGAACTTGAAGACATCTCAGAAATAAGAAAACTGCTACTCAAGTCCAAATCTACAATATCAACCTATGTTGACTTTGTACCCTACACAGTGCCTCTGTAAACTATGGGAACACAGAGGATGAACTAGAGTACAACTACCACCAGTTTTCTATAGTACTAGAAACATTAATGTTGGCACCTAAGAAAGATTTAGGGAAAATGGCCCATATTATGAAGGTCATGAAAACTTTTGAGGATATGAAATATGCAAGCTCCAAACATCTTAAGTCATCTTTTTATGTTCTTACATTCCAAATGTTGCAAAACAGGAAAAATAATTTTCTGGAAAGAAGTGATGCGCAAATACATGAAACTGAAATTAGAGATACTAGAACTAAACTCAGACAGGCACAGTATTTGGGGTCAGGCCCTTGTCATGATTTAAAGGCTGGACAGACAGGCACAGCATTTGCTGTCAGGCACTTGTAGTGATGTAAGGTCTGGACAGATAGGCATAGCATTTGAGGTCAGGCCTTTGTAGTGACGTAAGGGCTGGACAGTGGACAGACAGGCACAGTGGTTGAGATCAGGTACATATGCTGATATTATCTGGAGCATATGAGGCACTTGGAGCTGCTGCAAGGCTTTACATTGTTTTATTCATCTTGTCATTCACCAGGAAAATCTGGAAACTGAAGCAAAGGCAGGTTTATTTTCAAAAACACTAGCATTTCCATCAACTCTGGTGCCAGCCTTGAGTGATGAGGGCTTATGATATTGAAAATACACATTCACTGGGCACACTGGTTGGTGGACATGACAGATATTGCTGAGCCAATTTGGCTAGGTGTGGCCAGACAGTGGACTTGTGTGCCCAGTACGGCAGCAGATCTGTCTGCATGCCCGCTGTGGGCTTTGAGAGATACCGTGTCACTGACATTTGTGCTTGTGTCTCCTTTGCTTGGGTGGGCTGAGAGTCATTCTTGCCAGCTGCTTTCACTCTAGCCCATTCCAGAACAGATGCTTTTTTAGGAGCAACATGGCTTTGGCATACTGAAGCGGAGGAGGAAGTGCTAGCTATTGCTGACAGAGTGCTGCTTATGCTTGGGCTTGCACTACTCTCTGAAGTGCCCGCTGTTTCCTCCTCTGCTTCATGCCTAATCTCTGCCTATGGCGCTCCTATTCACAGTAAGGTCCTTCACAGTAGGTGAAGGACCTTACTAACAGCAGGTCCTTCACAAATTTGAGACAATTGGTCTGTAGGGCGACTTTCCCTTTCACATGGGGATCACAGACTGTGGCGAGCATGTATCTGTGGTCTTTTTTTAAAGGTCTTAATTTCTCTTGCACCTGCTTCTTCAAAAAGGCCAGACAATGCAGCACCTCTGCTGTCATTCCCTCTTCCTGTTTAAAGCACTCCAAATTTTCCTCCAGAAAATTAACTATAGGGATGATGTCACACATATACACACAGATACACAGTGCAGTGCCTTGCTGTACACTACAACTGAGACTGCTGTATGTGCACAAAAAAAATTTAAACTCCAGATGCCTACCAGGGATTTGGATTAAAAGAACACCACTCTACCAATATATGTGAGTGTAGAAAACTACACACACACACACAGACACATAGTGCAGTGCCTTGCTGTATACTACAACTGAGATTGCTCAGTGTGCACAAAAAAATGAAACTCCAGAGAAAAGACTGGAGGCCTGAGCAAGCACAATTCCTAGTGATGCTGCTTCTTGTTTGAAAATACCAACTCCCAGACAGCCACTGCAACTCTCACACTATCTCCCACCCACACCACCCATACCCTGCTTGCAACCTACCCCAGGGGGATAAGATCAGCAGCAAAATTCCACTGTTGGCAGCTTGTCTCAGTGGAAGAGACAGAGAGAGACAGTCTGAGTTCAATTAAAAAAAAGTGCAGTAAAAAATGCCTGGCTGGCACAGCAGCAAAAATGAACAAATATCTTTTCCAATGGAAAATTCTATCAAAGTAGCAAGCAATAGCAATTGAATACAGATTTGAGACACTCAGAGAGAGCTCAAAGGCAATGAACTTCTCAGAGAAAAGCCAAGAAGAAAGTGTGTGGCGCCCGCATGCTTCAGGTAGATATAGTACAGCAGGAACAGCATCACAGAGCACTGAGAGCAGCGATTGGCTGAATTAGAAAAATGCTTAGCTCTGATATGTTGGCATTCTGGTCTCCTTGCCAACCTATCTGACCCATTCTATGACAGGGCTGTGAGGTCACTTATGACTCACAGGGTAGGGCTGGTTGTTGCTATGGATACCCACAAATGGCCTTCTCCTATTTCAAACGGCTGCTAAGAAAGCAGCACTGCGAACTAAAAAAATGAAACTAATTTGATATTTTTCATTCGTAGTGGGTCGCCATGCATTTTGCGAACCCATGAATCAAACGAACAGGAACTTATTCGTTGCACTTTACACATTTGTTAAAAACAAATGCACATCCCTATTATACATAAAGAACAGTATTAAAGCAACATCATTTTGAAATGTACGAGGTAAAGAAGAGGCTCTGTGGGTTAATCTGGAAAGAAGAAATGGAACATCTTTTGTACTGGTGTAATATTCAGACCTCCATCACAGATAGTAGAGATAGATATATTGGAGGATATTCACAGGATTGCTGTGAAAGGGGAGATACTGCTGCTAGGAGATTTTAATCTTCCAGATATTGATTGGGACATCCCAACTGCAGTATTTTCTTGAAACAGGGAGACCCTGGATTCTCTGCAAGGAGAACTGTTCTGTCAACTGGTAATGGAACCAGTCCAGAGAGTGGGGTTCTAAAATGGTTAGTGGTCTTCATTTTAAAGCATAAAGGGACAAACTTAAAGATCTAAGCATGTATACCCTAGAGGAAAGGCGAGATAGGGGGGATATGATACAGACATTCAAATATCTCAACATTTCCATTCACATGAGGTGATTCTTTTCAATGGAAAGAAGGCTCTAGAACAAGGAGTCATGTGATGAGGTTGAAAGGGAGTAGACTCAGGAGTAACTTTAGTAAATATTTCTTGACAGAGGGCATGGTGGATGTGTAGAACAGCCTCCCAGTGAAAGAGGTGGTGACAACAACAGTATCTGAATTCAAGACAGCATGGGATAAATACAGGGGATCTCTAAGGAAATGATGAGAATTATAATGCTAATTTAATTGGACAGATGGGCAGACTGGATTGGCCATAGGGTCTTTTTCTGCCATCATGTTTCTAATTTTCTATGTTTCTATATGATCATAAGGGCATAAGATATGTCATACTGGGTCAGAGCAAGGGTCCAACAAGCCCAGTATCCTGTCTCCAACAGTGGCCAATCCAAGTCACAAATGCCTGGCAAGCATTCATCAAGCAGTGGTTATTCCCTATTGAATAATAGCAGTTTATGGACTTCTACTCCAGGAACCTATCCAACCCTTTTTTAAACCTAGATACACTAGCTCCTTAACCACATCCTCTGGCAATGAATTCCAGAGCTTAGTTGTGTATTGAGTGAAAAGGAATTTTCTCTGATTTGTTTTAAATGTGGTACCTGCTAACTTCATGTTGTGCCCCTAGTCCTTGTATTATCTGAAAGGGTAAATAACTGTTTCACATGTATGTGCTTAAGGCCTTTCATAAATTTTGTATACCTCCCTCATATCCCCTTTCAGCCGTCTCTTCTCCAAGCTGAACAGCCCTAAACCTCTTTAGCCTTTCCTAATAGAGAGCAGGTCCATGCCCTTCTCTGTATCTTCTCCAGTGCAACTATCTTTTTTGAGATGCTGTGACCAGAATTGAACACAGTATTCAAGGTGTGGTCTCACCATGGAGCAATACAGAGGCATTATGATATCCTCTGTTTTATTTGCCATTCCCTTCCTAATAATTCCTAACATTCTGTTTGCTTTTTTGACTGCTGCAGCACACTGAGCCGACAATTTCAGTGTAATATCAGCTATGATGCCCAGATCTTTTTCTATGTGTTGTTGACTACATATGATGTTTTGCTATTTCTGTATTCTTGCTTCTTGTCAATAAATAAACACTGGGCCCACTTCTTTATTTGCTTGAAGGTAGAGGAAAGGAGATTGAATGATGCAGTTACCGTGAAGCACTCAAGAGACTTGACCTGGTGACTCCTTCATTAGATCCCTGATGGTTAAGTGGTCAGAGATGGTTCAACACCATGAGAAGAAAACCACTGGTTTATTTCTGTGAGTTTAGATTTGCAAACATGCTTAAGGATAGCTATTTATATATAATGAAAACTTTTCTTCATCTCAGGTCAGGCTTGACTATCGTTTCCTGCAGTACTGTATGGTAATAATAATTTGTTCTGTTAAGCAAATCCAATGGCATCCCTTCCTTCCTGCTTACTATAACCTGAGAAGCCGCACTCAGCTTGACACGAGACTTACTGCTGCCAAGCACGAAGCATTTGCCTTCTGCTGTTTTCTAGGCTTCCACACTGCACTGAACATCTGATAGTATGAGACCAAAATTCAATTTTACAATGCCTGGAAGGGAGATCCCACGGTGTCTATTCTGAGCTCATACCGCAGTGATTACAATCAGAAGGTACTTGGCGATAACGCAGGGAACACACCGAGGGAGGGAAAGAAAGAATGAGCATGAGTTTCTGGCATAAAGGAAACAGCTAAAAAAAAAAAAAAAAAAATCTATCCAGGGACTGCTTCCTGCTAACATTTTTTTTTGTTGTATTATTGTTTTGTTGGTAATTCAGAGCATTCATCAAATTCTTGGCATTTAGGGACATGACTTATGGCAACTGGTTGGAGGTTATACTGTGTAATGCACAGCATGATCGTATTTTGCTTTGTTCCTGAGAAATTTCTAGCTAGTAAAAAACAAAAATAAAGCACATGCAGGTTGCCCCATCAAATGGTCAGAAAAGAAGATATCCCAAAGGCCAGCAGGTATTTGACAAATCAAGCAAAGCAATGACATGAGTTCTTTGACTTCAGCTCCTGCGCTAAAATAAAAGCAGAGTAGCAGTGTGTTGAATTTCTCACTTTAATTTCCTTGCTTTAAAAATCCTGAAGCATGTTAAAATGGTACAATTCTTAAACAAAATAAACACAGACAAACCTGAGATTATTTTTAAAGGGGTATAACCTTTATATTAAATAAATACCTGGAGAAACTCAGTACCATAACAGGCAAATGATTAGATGTGTTAATAGTGCTGAACAAAGGTGCATGCAATACTTAACTTTGCAACTGTAATCCTCACATGTATAGTGCCAGGGAGACAATTAGTGGGTATAAAATAAAGGTTACCCAGTGGATGCAAAACTATTAGAGGCTCTTTGGATGTTTTCTTAGTTCTAGCGTCACTGTATGGTGAATTTAAAAAAGCTGGACACGCCATAATCGGGGGATGGGCGTGCATAAGACACTTGCATGTGTCGACCCGATGTTGAGCCAGGCAGATGCACACACAAGTGGTGAAGCATGAATATTCCGCATTGGGCAAAAAAGGGGTGTGGTGTGGGTGGAGCTTGGCCATTCCAGGGCTCACTTATATGGCTGGACCTTTGATCAGCCACTAATTGGCCATAGCTCCTAGGATTTCTATCAGATTAGGTGGAGACAGGTATCCTACATTAGGCCTCCCCCAGAGGCAGCCAGGGAGTAATGATTTCGTAGTCCACAAGGGGGAGGGAGCTGGGGTTAGCCCTAGGTTAGAGCGCTGTGGCAGTGTAGATTTGATTTTGAGGGAGAAAGAGTGTTTTCCGGTGTACTCTCCAACTTAACCCCCTCAGCTTAGCACAGAGAAGGAGAGACATTGCCCTGCCTGATGCCCAGAAGTAGACTGGAGGGAAGAGAAAGAAGCAGGGCTTTAGCAGTTTTTCAGAAGTTTTCTCACTTTCGGAAGCACTGTGTATCGCAATATGAGTGGTGAGATGTAAAGTGATATAATGTATGAAGGAGGATTATGAATATGCGTGCGTCAGGTTGAGTTCTAGAGGATTCTTTGAAGGTGGTAGTGATTTGGAGTTCTATAATGAATCAATGTGAGTAATTCCATACTTGCTAATGGAGAAGTTTGGCATTACATTCGTGTATGATGTCTGTGCTCCCTACCGTTCTAAGGATCTATTGTGCCATGAGGATGTCCTAACAGTGATAGATACATTATGCATGACCGAGCAAATACATGCATGAGGAAAGTTTGTGGTTTGTGAGGTCTAACAAGATGCGTGAGAGAGAGAGAGTATAAAGAAAAACAGAGGCTCTGGTGAGAATAAAATAGATGGTGTGAAGGTTGTACACTGCGATGCAGGTATGAGAGCAGATCAAAATGGTTTTTAATAGACGCGTGCTCCCATTCCTCACAGGAAAAGAGTACTGGCACTTTAACAGCTGCTTTTGAGATGGGAACATTTAGACACCATTTAACATTAGGGTAAATGTCTTAAAAACATTTTTTTGTGTGTGTGTAATTTTTTTGTGTGTGTGTGTGTAATTTTTTTGTGTGTGTGTATTTTTTTTTCAGAAAGTGAAGAAAAGTTTTCAGCATGCCCTATTTGTTCCAAGGTGAAGTAAACAGTAAGATAGTAACTTTCAAACCAGCACACGGATGCATTTTGGCGTCTTCACACACCCAGGGATGTGACGGTTTAATAACTTACGTGTACATATGCTCCTAATTTTATGTAGGTGCGCACATAAGTCCCAGTTCTAACCCATAAGACTGGGAATTTTAAAAGGACATGTGTCCACGCCATTACCAGTTTCACCAGTTCATCCACTAGTTCACCCAATGAACAGCTCGGTCCTCCAAATCCTGCTGGTTTGATAGCCTGCAGTCCCCCCATTTACCCTTCAGAAATGGCTCGCTCTTTTTATTTTTTTAACTTACACCTCCTTCACAGCTGAAGTAAACTTATGCATCAAGGGATCTTGGCACGCTCCCAAGCACATAAATATTTACATACACATCTCTTGGCCACACCCTGAAATGCCCATGCCCCACCCAGATCATGATCATGCCACGCCTCTTTTTGAAAACTTTTGAGATGTGAGTGCAGTGAGAGATACATTTTCATCTGGGTGGCTTTTAAAATTCAGTGGGTGCACATGAGCCTGACTTGTGTGTATCTCTCAATTTTGGCATGCATTGGCTTTTAAAGTTCACCTTTAAGTGTATGAAGCATTTGGCTGCCGCAATATCACCCTAACCCACTATTATACCTGTCTCAGGAAAGAGTAAATATATTTTGCTCCGAGGACTCCTGGAGATGTGCATGTGTTTGAGCAAATATATGTTTGCGGGTAGGTCTGTTGTGTACTAGAAGACATTAGAATTGTAATTGGTTGATATCTCCTTTTTCAGTAGCTGCTGTTTGGCAAAACTCAAATATTTCCTCACTATGGGTCCAAGGTAATAACATCGCGCAGAAAGCGGGCGCCATGCAATATAAAAATTAGGGGGTCACGTTAGCAAGGATGCGTTAGGGTCGCATCCTTGCTAACGCACATCCTTGCTTACACGAACCCAAACGGTTTTCGTGACTGCCGTACATCGGTCACGAAAACCGACATCGATAAACCCGGGTCAGTTTTCGTGACCGCCATACGGCAGTAAGAGAAACTGATGCCGATAAACTCCGCCCCCACATTGGCATCGTGAGAGCCGGCGCTGGAAAGCAGACGTTACCCTTTTTTTTTGTTTTTTTCTAACTCCGAGCTCCAGCTGAGAAGCCGCATGCGTTTGCCCTTCTCTTCCCCCCCACTGACAACATACTTTTCATGCAAGGGTCCACATCTGAAAATGGGAAAATAAAGATAATAGTGTAAAGCCGGGTGTTCGCCGGGATGATCTCGGTAGATGTGCGAAAACGGGGTCGGGGGAAACTGAGGCCACAAATGAAACGGTATGGAAATAGCATCTTAAGACAAGAAGCAGCTTAGGCTTTAGGAGGCGAGGAAAATAACTCGGTCTCTCAGCTTTGGCTGCCGGAACTGGGAAACAGAATCAGTCCTTATCTGTTTACCACAGATTATATAACTGATATACTGGAAGGGGATGAGCCTTTAAGAGACAAAAACATTCTTTGGAGCAACTCCGGATTTATCGGCCTCGGTTTTTGTGATGGGCCCAATCATAAATTTTTTAAATCTTTTTTCTTTTATTTCTTTTCTTTTTATTATTTTTCTGATGCGCACATCTATTAACGCCTGCTCCTGGCAGGCGTTAATAGATGACAGTTAACTGTGCGTCAGAGACGCACATTTTTCTTTTTGCATCGGGAGTGAATGCCTAATAGCCTCATTCACTTGTATTTGCATGTGAAGAGCGCTATTGCATTCACTTTGCGTTAGACGCCTGTTGAATAGGCGCTAATCCCCTTATTGCATTAGGGGATTGATTAGCGCCTATTCTACCCGCGTCCAACTGCACGTTAAGAGTGCGCTCGGCTCAGCGCACCATATTGCATCGGCCCCTATGAAGCATCAGAGGTCGAAAGGAGTTTCACTGATTTGCGCCTAATGTTCTAAAAAATCACCATTAAGCTCTGAGTTCCCTAGCAGGATATCAGGGTCTTAATTTATTTATTTATTTATTTATTTAGGGTTTTTATATACCGGCATTCGAGAACGCAGTCCCATCATGCTGGTTCACATTAAAACAAGTGTGCATCGTAAACAAAACTAAAACAATGGTGCGGAAAAAGGCAGTTACAAATAACAGGGAGATTAGAACTTGGCAGAGAGAGAAGAGAAAGGACAGGTTATTAATTCAAACATGTAACGATAGTGTAAAATAATATAAAATTCAAACAAGAAGGTTAGTCATGGTGTATGTGAAGGTAAGGATTGGCGTGGAAGGTAGATCAGTTTGAGTCCGGGAATGCTTGTGTGAATATCCATGTCTTTAGTCTTTTTTTGAAGGTTGAGATGCATGTTTCAAGTCTGAGGTTTGAAGGGATAGAGTTCCATAACGGTGGAATGGCTGTAGAGAATGCCCGATCTCTTAGTGTGATGTGTCTGGTAGATTTGGACGGTGGTACCTGTAGCGATCCTTTGTATGCATCTCTTGTTGGTCTTGTTGAATTATGTAGTTGGAGAGGGATCTGTATGTCGATGGGAGCCAGTAGGTGGATATTTTTGTATGTGGTAAGGATGGCCTTGTAAATAATTCTAAAGTGTATAGGTAACCAATGGAGGCTCTTTAGGATGGGGGTTATGTGATCCCTTCTCCTGGAGTTTGTCAGTATTCGTGCAGCTGTATTTTGTACCATCTGAAGCGGTTTAGTATAAGAAGCGGGAAGACCAAGTAGGATGGTGTTACAATAGTCTAATTTTGAAAAAATGATTGCTTGCAGGATGGTTCTGAAATCTTGGGCATGGAAAAGAGGTCTAATTCTTTTCAGCACCTGTAGTTGGTAGAAACAGTCTTTGGTTGTTTTGTTAATGGTGGCTTTGAAATTCAGGCGATTGTCAATTAGGACTCCTAGGTCTCTCACTTGTGTGATTGTTGGTGTGTCTTGTGTTGGTGAAAAGGTGCTGTTCTCAGAGGTGATGAGCAGGAGTTCAGTTTTGCCGGAATTTAGTACCAGGTTTAGGCTGGTGAGGAGGAGTTGAATTTTTTGAAGGCATGTGTTCCAGAAAGTCAGCGTTTTTGCAAGGGAATCCTTAATGGGGATCAGGACCTGGATATCATCAGCGTACAGGAAATGTTTGAGGTTGAGGTCGGTAAGAAGTTGGCATAATGGTATGAGGTAAATATTAAATAGAGTAGGAGACAGGGAAGAGCCCTGTGGGACTCCTACTGATGAAGTGTGTTGTGAGGATTCTTTGTTCTGTAATTTGACCTTGTATCTTCTGTTGCTGAGAAATGATATGAACCAGGAGAGTGCTGTGCCTGTGATACCCAAGGAGGCTAGCTGGTTGATGAGCAGGGAATGGTTAACGGTGTCAAAGGCTGACGAAAGGTCCAGGCCCAGGATGAGGTAATCTGTTAAGGAGATGAGGAGGGACTCCGTGCTAAGTGTTTTGCGGAATCCGTATTGTGATGGGAATAGGAGGTTGTTTTCTTCTATGTAGTTTGAGAGTCGGGTGTTCACCAATTTCTCCATGATCTTGGCTATGAAGGGGAGGTTGGCGATCGGTCGGTAGTTGTTTGGGTCATTAGGATCTAGGTTTGGTTTCTTGAGTAGAGGTTTGAGTGAGGCCAATTTGAGGTCATCTGGGTAAGATCCTTGAGTTATTGAGCAATTTATTATGTCTGACAGGGATTTTGAGATAGAGTCTGGAATTGATAGGAGCAGTTTCGAAGGGATGTGATCTGATGGGTGAGAGGATGGTTTCATTTTCCGTAGAGTATCTTGGATCTCGATGGAGGAGGTGAGTTCCAGTTCAGCTAAGCGGGTATTGTTGACGGCGGTCTGAGGTGAGGTTGATGTAGAGACGGTGTTAGGGGGAAGCTGCGTTAGAAGTTTGCTGATTTTATTGTTGAAAAATATTGCTAGTTCTTCCGCTTTGGATTTAGCTTGGTTGAGAGCGATTTCTGGAGGGCTTGTTTGTGTGAGGTTAGAGACGTAGTTAAAGAGGGCTTTAGCATCAAAGACTAGGTGGTGGATCTTGGATGCGTAGTATTCCTCTTGGATTTTAAAGTATTGGATTTATATTGGTGAAGAGTAGATTTATAGGTAGATAGGGTGATGGTGCATGGGTTTTTGCGCCATTTAGCTTCTTTTTGTCTTAGCATTCGTTTAAGCTTTTTTAGCTCTGGTGTAAACCACGGTTGCCTTTTGGATGAATTGGGGTGTGGATTTTTTGTTGTTAGCGGGCATAATCTGTTGGCAATGGATTCCGTGATGTTGTTCCACGATCGTAGAGCTGAATTCGGATTGGTGAGATCTACTTGGGTGAGATGTGATGATATGTGATTGCTGAGATCTTTCATGGAGCATGTTTTCCTGTAAGAGAAGCAAGGGGAGGGAATGGGAGATGGACTGGTATCTTTTATTGAGAATGACGCTGTTATACGGGAATGATCTGACCAAGGGACCTTCGTGCAGATGGGGTGCTGGACCGGTTTAATTGCTGTGTTTATGAAGATAAGGTCAAGCGTGTGGCAAGCTTTGTGTGTGGGTTTGTTGACTAGTTGAGAGAAACCTAAAGCGGAGAATGCTGTGAGTAAGGCTTCGCAGTTGGGTGATAGTATAGAGTTGTCGACATGGAGGTTGAAGTCTCCTAAGATTATAGCTGGGGCGTCCAGATTAATGAAGGAGGTGGTTAGTTCAACCAGAGGTGAGGGGTCTGTTTCAAGGACACCTGGAGGGGCGTAGACAAGTAGAATTTGGAGTTTGTTTGAGGAGAAGAAGCCGATTTCGATTTTGGAGTTTGTATTGGTGGAATGCTGCGTGAATCTGAGGTCTTTTTTTGTAGCTAGGAGGATTCCTCCTCCTTTTTTTCTTCCCTGGCGAGGGATGGAGAAGAAATTGTATGTCTCTGTGGGTAGTTGATTAATTATTGCAGTGTCAGAGGGTTTGAGCCAGGTCTCAGTGATTGCACATATATCCGGCTTTACATCGATGAGATAGTCGTTTAGTATGACTGATTTCTTTGTTAGGGATTGGGCATTGAATAATGTTAAAGAGAATAAGGTGAGGCCTAGTAGTTGGGTGAAAGGAGTGATCATAATTGGAGATATGGTTCTGAGGTGGTGATGGGCTTGTCGAGTTGCATGTCCTTTGGAAGGTGGATAATGAGGGAGGATTGGAATTGGGAATGAAGGAGACATTATGAGATTGCTGAGGCAGGTGAGGGATATTGGGTGCACGCTGGAGTGGCTGGGTGCACGCTGGAGTGACTGGGTGCACGCTGGCTGGTGGTCTGCGGCAACTCTTTGGGCGCTTGTCTGTTGAGTGGGCGCAGGATGATCTCTTGATGGATGAGAGTTGGAAGGACGTGAGCTGAATGGATGCTAGCCGAGTTCTAGTGCGGTAAAGAGTGCAGCAGCTCGGGCGAGGGTCGACACGAAGGGGCGAAACAAAGGGGCAGGCCCCTTTGTCGCGCTCCTTCGTGCGCGCGACGCCTGGCGCGCGACGCCAGGAAGAGTGGTGGTTTAAATATCCCGCCGGTCGCGCCTCTGACGTCACCGCCGCGACGTTTTTCGTGGGCGGTTCGGGGCGAAGGCTTGCGGCTCGGCTTGGGGCCTGCTGGAGGCGAGGGCTCGTGGTCAGAGTCGAGGCCGGCTCGAGGCGGCGAATCGCGGCTCCGATCTCGGCCGGCTGGAGGCGGGGATTCGCGGCCTTGCAGGTAGGTGGAAGCTGAAGAAACAGGCCGGCGATCGGCGAGGGAGCCCGATCGGGGCGAGCGGAACAAGAGGCCTTACCCCGACGGGCTTCAGCGCCGATCGCGCAGGCCTAGTTCACCGCTGGAGCCCCGTGGAAGGTAAAGGAGGTTGGAGAGGCGAGCGGCGGTTTAAATATCCCGCCGGTCGCGCCTCTGACGTCACCGCCGCGATGTTTTTCGTGGGCGGTTCGGGGCGAAGGCTTGCGGCTCGGCTTGGGGCCTGCTGGAGGCGAGGGCTCGTGGTCAGAGTCGAGGCCGGCTCGAGGCGGCGAATCGCGGCTCCGATCTCGGCCGGCTGGAGGCGGGGATTCGCGGCCTTAATCCCTGTTTTGGTTCTTGGTTGGTGCTTGGACTGGCAGGAGATGAAATTGCTTATTAATGCACTGAGGGTCAGGAGCAGATCATGTAATGACAGTGCCTCAAGAAGCACAGACACAAATTCTTTGGATCATTACTGTGCTTGGCCTATATGTGTGAAGGGAATACAAAGGAGGTCAAATATCCTTTCCTTTCATTTTCTATTACAGATGATTTCACATTAGGCTAGCATTGCACTTTGCTTTGTGCAACCCTTGTTACTCCGCATGCTGTGCAGGTGCATAACCTGTTAACCCTGCAGAATGTTAGCAAATGCATTAATTCTGATAAATGCTGCAAAACCGCTGCTGGTGGCATGCGCTGCTAGTGTCCCAAAGAAGGGGGTTATTGCAAAGTCAATGGGTCCCTGCCATTGATCTTCCTGACAGGGATCAATCAAAAGTGCTGATTTGTAATGCCATATAGATTCTCCAACTCCCAGCAATCGTAAAAAAAAATACCTTTTTGCTGAGATCAGTCACAATAAAGCAGACCTCCCAATTCTCATTCATCAACAGTCTGCTGCCTCCCCACCTTTGAGGAAGCTACCTTCTCGCCCTTGCCATTTGCCTCAATCACCCTTCTCAGGATTATTGCATTAAAACAATGATATTTCATTCTTTTTTTTTTTTTTTTACATCCCATAGTGTTAAAGCCATCTTTAGCTGGGAATCAGCAGCCCATCCATCGGACGGTACGATAATTTGAATCACGGCCCCATGCATCATTGCCTACAGAGAAGCACTGTAGGTGGTGTTGCAAATCCATGTTGTTGTGTTTACTGTCTTTTCCATTAGCATTTTTTTGATTACCCTGGAGCTATGCAGGTAACCAGCAGGTCAAGTAGTAGACTGGAGAGGAAGATAAAAGAGGCTTGACTGGCACTATGGACTGGTAAAAACTTTGTCAACTAGTATGCCCAACTTTAGAAGAAGGAAGCTCAAATGGCACCCGGAGCCTCTAAGAAGGACTAGGAGCACCATAATTTGAAAGCAAAAGAAATAGCATTGTTCTTCTCTGGCATACAGAATGCTGTACAAAATGAAGCGGAGAAAATGAAAACACGAGGCAGTAATATATGGCATGAAGTTATACTTATAATAGGAACAGTATCAAATGTTCCCTTGTATAATTGTAGTAGCAGCGCCTGGGGATAAAATAGTTATTGATAAAATGGGAAGTGTGCGTGCACTCTAAACAGAAGCCGTGCAAAGCAGATCTTCCTCTGTCTTCCTTAGGATATTTTTTTTTTCAGTTTTCTGTTGTATTTTTTAAGGCGATTGAATTGTGAATGTTTATGAAAATTGTCTGAATGGACAGGAGCTATAGTCAGAGCCTTGGCTGTCAGTCCTGTATTGATTCAAACCTCTTTTCATATCTGTTCTCAATCTATCCATTATGGGAGCAATTATCAAAGATATTTCTTTGAGGAAGCAGGAGTTTACCATGGAGGGGGGAAAAAGCCTTTCAAAATGTTAACCCCAGCCCACCTCACAACATGTCTCCCTGCGGAGAGGGTTAGGGCAGCCCAGAAAAAAAGAAAACATAGGGCGATTTCCTTTTGAAATCCTCGTGCCTGCTTTAGGCTGCTTTCCCCGGAGTACTTTGCACCCAAAAATTGTTCTTGCAGGCCTGCGGAGAGGCTGAGAGCTGGACGTATTGCTCAGTTACAAGCCGAAGCTCTTCTGGGTTCCCTCTGCAAATTAAAATGGAACTCGGAAGGCCAAGAGAAGAAACTGTGCCGGCTGACAAAAGGAGCGGTAATGAAGCCTCAGCTGGAGGAAGGTCCAGAGATAGCAGGAGAGGAAACGAAGTTCTGCTGTAAAAGGGCAAGCCCCCAGCTTGAATGCTGGAGGCGTCTAAAGGATTTGACCTAGAATTCACGACAATCTGTTTCGCACATGCTCAGAACTGGCTAGAACCATCAAAATGCTTTTAAAACCATGAAGAGCAGAAGAATGACCACAGATGTGATGGCCGCATTGCATCGGCCACAGAAGGGTCTCATCCAGAGCTTTGCGTTATTATTATCTTTTGCATAACCAACTGTCTTCAAGACATCGTAAGCAGTTAACTGCATTTTTTGTGGGGGTGCAGCTCCTGCCGTGATTTCCTCTCTCCCTTTCTCCCTCCTTTGAGAGCTTTGGAGGGCGGCTTGCCATTTTGTGTTAGGTTTTTGGATTATTGAAGATTGTAATTTTGAAAGGGATTCTGGTATTTGTTTTTTTGATTTAGTTATATTATGTTCATGCCTTTTGGTCCAAAACCATCTAAGAACTAATTAATATTGATATTATTATTATTATTTATTCTCTTTCCTGTCTCGTTAGATCAATTGTTATAGGCTGGAAAGTTCTAGTGCTTACAGGTTAGGGAATCTTAACCTGACACCACAAGCCATGATTGGTCCGTGTCTCGGTTATTTATGCTGTATTCATACATTACTTACAGTTAGGCTTGCAGAATTCTCCAGATTCACCTGACGGGGTGATACAGTCCCGAGTTTACTCCATTGCATGCAGGGTCTTGTAGTTCTGATTTTCCTATTGCCCTTCTCCACAAAAAGTAAGACTACCAATCCCTGCATGCAGTGGGGTAAACCCAGGAACTGGATCAACCCTGTTGGGAAAATCTGGTCCCAGTTGCATGCAGTGTATTAATGTGATAGAAACGTGATCCCTTTAAAAGCTTCTATTAAGAATTAGGGATTTCTATTAATTGAAACAAAATAGGAAATGTCGACAAGACTTCCTATTTTATTTCATTATGTTTTCAAACTGGAATGACAGAAAAAACAACAAACTAGTTGGTTTTTAAAAACTAAAGAGATAAAATCCTCCACGAGTTGCAGACTGCCCCACAGTATGCCCCGGGGCCTGTGGCAAGCCTATGGCCTGCCCCACAGACCCACGGCATACTACAGAACCTGCCCTCCAGCCTGCCTCGTGCCCTGTCCCAGGGCTTCCTCTGACTCCATCCCTCCCCTCCCCCCTGAAAACTGCTAGGGCCAGGAACTACCCCAGCCTCACTTACCCCTTGCATGGGTCCACTGCGAAGTACAATGGAAAGCAGGGATGCCCACTTGTCTCCTGCCCCATTGGCGCCTGCTCCAAACGGCGCCAATCAGTCCTGAGACCGGCACCATATTGGCACTGGTCCCAGGGCTGGTGAGCACCACAGCAGCATTTTGAATACCACATGGAAGGGGCAGGAGGTGAGTGCCCCTTCTGCCCCTTTCACTTTGAGGTGCACTCCAAGGATGGGGTCCGAGTGGTTCCCAGCCCTTGCACCATGTGGGGGGTCAGAGGCAGGGTATGGGGGCTTCCTGGGGGTTCCCTAGTGCTTTTTTTTTAATTATTTTTTTGGGTGATTTAGCAACATTTATTTCATTTCAGTAAAAATATCAAAACAATTTTAGCATTAAATAAACCTCCAAAAACCACTCTTAAGCCTCAGCATAGCAGCACTCTGATTTAATAAGAATCATTGGAAAAATACAGTAAAACCTAAAAATGAAGGACCTTGTAGATAGTTAAGAGTCATATTCCAGGGTAGAGGGGGTGGAGCCAAGTTGCAAGTGATAACCAAGACAATTATTTTGCCTTCTACCAGCAGTGACCTGCAAAGGGAAACACAGAACACCACGAGGAGAAAACGGATGTTCTTGTTTTATTTTGCAGGCTGTGATACATTTTATTGGAACAAACAAAGAATTATCTGAGACACCACTGCCCATGACCACAAACTTCCTTTCTTTCTTCAGATTTGGCTACAGGATCTGGGATAATTCTTATGGTGGTCCGATAAAAGATGCACGTGCAAAAAAAGGGCCATCAATCATTTCGATATATCCTTTTAGCAATGAAAAAACAGGGGCATACATATATTTATCATATCCTACTATCATAATAATGAGTTAACACACAACAATTATACCTAGTAGCTAATGCCAATGTTTATATCCTAGTTTAAGTTTCAATGTGCTTAGGGCCCCCGTTATGCCCTATTTGTACTGTTCACAGGTTCATAGATATACTCTATTAGACACCATGTTTTTAATGTAACGCCTGTCACTACTGTTATTTTATTCTATTTATTTTTATGTTTATCAGACGCCTTGTTTTAATGTAACGCCATAGCCACAATTGTTTTGTTGTAATGGAAAGCGATATGATTTGTTATTTTTACAAGAATGTCGGTATATACAAATTCTAAATACATAAATAAATGTATCAGGGGGATACTTTATAAAATTCCTGCTGGAGCAAATCCCCAAAAACATACATGGCAGCCCTTAAAAATAATGTATGAAGGAACTGGGATCCAAGAATCTGATGTTCAAATTTAGTTGATTCAAAACAAATTGCTGATGTGCGCATGGGCCACTGGTTGGGGTCTGAGAGACAGAAAGCATTCAGCAGCACTATTTGTGGTAAATAAAGGCTAGTTGGGTTTTTGAGAAATATTATGGGACTGAGATCATCTTTGCACAGTTTGCACATATTATAGTATGAGTGTTTTGTTGTTTAAGAGTTTTTGATGAAATGTAATGAACATGGGAACATTTGAATTTAATATGTGAGTAATAATTACCCTAGTACAGAGAATAAGACGGTAACTTGTAAAGAGGCGTGTGGGCTCACAAGTGCACATGGTCATAGATCCACACCCAGAGAGGTGTCCATTTTATAACATAAAATATCCTGGATGTACGTACATGTGCGAGCAATTCAAAATTACCGAATGTGCACGGAAATACTGCTTCTACTGTGAAAGTGGGGAATTTTACAAGGAAAACGCGCTGATGTCATAGCTAATGTTCCAACCCCCATCTAGTGTAATAGCCCCCCTTCACTACTGTTATCCCCAACCCTTAAAACCCAGCTGACCAATCCAGATTTTTTTTGTTTTACTACTTGTATGCCGTGCCTAGCAAAAGTACATTTTCGCAGCAGAGGACCCCGGTGGGCGCAATGCCGTGCATTTACGCGCACATCTCTTGGCCAGGCCCCAGCATTGACCATGCCCTGCCGAGACCACGCCCATGCTGCGCTCCTTTTTGGAAATTTTTCATTTGCGCGACTACGAGAGATACGTGCATCCTTGGGTGGCTTTTAAAATCTGCTCAGTGCGTGCCGGCCCGATTTCTGTGCATATCTCTCGGTTTTGGGGATCACAGGACTTTTAAAAGTCACCATTATTTGTATATACCTGTTTTTTATTAATCAGTTTTTAATATTAATTAAGTATATGTACTAATTATTAATGGTCCCCTTTTCTCGTAAATGTTCCATAATTTTGGGGCTTCGCTTATAGCTTCATTTTTGTTGCCAAGAAAAGATACCACAGCCTGCAAAGAATCCCATATTTCTTGTCATAATGTAGTAACGGGAAAATTAAAGGAACAGGGCAAGACTCTGAGGAGGTAATTTTCAAAAGGATTTACGCACATAAAAGTATCATATATGGTTGCATTTCTCAAAAGCCCATCTACACGTGTAAAGTCCATTTATATGTGTGAAACCCAGTTTGACGCACGTATATATTTGAAAAAAAAAATCACCTCCTTAGTCTTAAACTCTGATGGTAAAGCGATAGGACGTTAGTTTGTTCCTTTTTGCCCCATTACATAAGCCCACATGTACGTACATCACAAATAGAGAATACCTAATAAAAATCGACAACTTTGAATCTGCTCCCGTACCCCTCATGCAAGGCGTCCCCCAAGGCTCCTCCCTTTCCTCCACCCTCTTTAATATCTACCTTCTGCCCCTCTGCCACCTGCTCTCAGACCTAGGCCTGATTTTCTTCATATATGCGGATGATGTGCAAATCCTCATCCCCATCCAAAAAACGCTCAATGAATCCCTTATTTTCTGGGAATCCTGCCTAGTCGCCATTAACTCTCTACTATCCGACATCCACCTCGCACTAAATGCAGCTAAAACCGAAATACTCATCATATCTAAACATGAACACACATCCCCCTCCACCTCCCCCCTCTCCATTCTTACCCACCCTCTACCAACATCCGTAAGAGACCTGGGAGTCACGCTAGACCAACACCTCAACTTCAAACCACACATTCAGTCCTTTACAAGCTCCAAATCCAAAAAAATCTCAAACCACTACTCCACACACAGGACTTCCGTCTAGTCTTGCAGTCAACCATTTTCTCCAAATTGGACTACTGCAAACGCCCTCTTGCTAGGCCTCCCATACTCTACCATCAAGCCCTTGCAAACCCTGCAAAACGCCAAGGCGAGAATCCTAACTAAAGCCCATAAGAGAGAACATATCACACCCATTCTTATCGATCTGCATTGGCTGCCCATCCCTTTCCGCATTCAATATAAAACCCTGACCATCCTTCACAACATTCTCTACCAAAAACAACTCCGCCTGGCTCAAGGAAATGCCTCACTTCCACTCTTCCTACCGCCCCGCAAGATCCACCCTTGCAGGCACACTATACACTCCCCCTCTAAAAATTGCGCACCTCTCCTCCACCAGAGAAAGAGCACTCACCATAGCAGGCCCTGCCCTCTGGAACTCCCTCCCCACACACCTCCACCTTGAACCCTCCCTGCCCGCCTTCAAAAAAGGCATCAAGACCTGGTTGTGCAGGCAGGCCTACCCTGAGACCAACCCCCCTTAGACACCTGCCCCCCCCCCCTGCGTCTTAGCACCCTATCAAAAAGAATGTTTTTGTATACAATAACCTGCTGTAAATATGTTAATCTCTGCAAATGGTTTCTTATAATCTGCTGTAAATAACTCCTGCTCAGTTATGGTTAGTCCTATCTACCTTCTTTGCTGCTCTCTCCTCTTCCTCTCTGTCTATCCCACCCTCCCCTCGCTCCCTTTTCTATTGCCTTCTCCATCCCCCCACCCCTGTTTATTGTAATTTCCTCCTGTCTCAAGGTCATTGTGAACCGGCGTGATGTGCCCCACGAACACCGGTATATTAAAAGCTGTTAAATAAATAAATAAGCCAATGTGAGCACACGGGCTCCAGAACACAGGGCCGGTGCAAGGGGACTAAGTGCCCTAGGCATCTTTTGCCATGTGCCCGCACCCCCTTCTTTGCGCTGCCCCCACCCAGTCGCGTGCCACCCCAGTCGCGCCGCCACTCCCCTTAGGGGGCACGAGCCATGTGAGGCCATGAGCGGCGGTGCCGCAGCGACAAAGAGGAGTGGAGATTACCAAATTTTCACTCTTCTTCGGCACCCCCTAATGGTCGGACAATAAGCCCAAGCCTGGTAAGCCTAGTGCTTCCGCCGGCCCAGCCAGAACAGTGACTGAACCCAATGAAGCCAAGCTACTAAGATGCTAATTAACACTGCTTTATGCAGAGATGCAATAATAATCCACAGTTGCCTCCAATAAATGTGTTTTGATACACAGCCTCTCATACAGAATTAAAGCAATAATCAGTTATGTGTAAAAGTTAACAAAACCATTCTGAAAGTTTATGTTGCAGGCTTTTCTAAACCATTGCACATGATGCTACAGATAACGCTGTGATAATGCTTTACTAGTGCTGTTAATGCATGCTTAAACGAGCTTTAGAATCTCATATGAGGTTTTAATTTGACAAGCTACGATTTATAATACAAAATTGGAAGGTTAGCAAACTTTTTCTTGCTGACCCCGCTATGTTTCAATTAAATATAATGCACCTTTCCTATTTTTGCAAATTATTATATATATGCTACAAAATATTAAAGTGTGCCAATTACAGTAATATGCCAGCCAAGCCTTTATTTATGAGCCTTTGGAAGTTTGATTTATCATCATTGCATATTATTTGGAAATGAGTAAAAAGGAAAGGGAGCTCTGGATAAGCGGTCATGGAATGAGGGTGAAAGGAGGTAGATGCAAGGGTAATATAAAGAAGTATTGCTTTACAAAGAAGGGAGAGGATGTGGACGTGGTGGAGAGAAAGACAGTATCTGAACTGCAGAAAGCATGGGATAAACACAGGGGATCTGGGAATGCGGGGTAGGGATTGTCGACGTGAGCAGTCGGTGTGGATGGGCAGGTTAGCTTGCGTGGACTTTTTCTGCCATTATTGTTTCTGTGTTTCTAATAAATATATTTCTTCTTAATGGAAATGACAAAGAGTGTGTGCACGCTAAATGAATTGATCGCTTCTTAATTCATAGGCATAGAATGGAGGGTGAAAGACAAGCTTTTACCACATTGATCTGAGTCACTACCTACTAGTACCTACCTGGAAAAAAACCACAAAGTAGTACATAATTACGTAAAGATCTCAAGCAAGGCTGGTATATGTGAAAGAAAAACCACAAATGAAATAGGACTGAACTAAACACAAATGCTAGTCTCAGTCCGTACATCCCAAACATTCAGTTCTACAATCTCTACCACTCACTCTCAGATCCCCTGTGCTTGTCTCAGGTTTTCTGTCCTCCATCTCAACTGGGAGGCTGTTCCACACATCTGCCACCCTCTCTGCAAATCCATATATATCTATATGGGTGCCATTAGCTGGGAACAGCAAGCAACAAAGGACTTCAGTGGCAATAACTTCTACATTAAATTGGCAGGCTGCTTTGAGAAGAAAGCTTTGCCCATGAAGCTGAAAAGAGAGAGAGAAGAAGGATGGGAAAAAAAGGAATCTCTAGTCAATGGGCAATTAAGCCATGGGGAACTTTTTTTTAGAATATGGCGGCAGGTCTGGAGCTCTCAGATTAGATTCCCAAGCCTTCTCAGGACTCACGTATAAATCTGTGATAAAGATTATTCTTGAGTTGAGGGATTGTAGTGTCGATATACCACTAAGATTAGGCAATTAATTAAGCCATTCGGACAACCCATGATTATTCTGGGAATAGCACAGTACTACATAGATCAATATTAGCTAGATATAAATAAATATAGATAAGCACAGACACTGGGGACTGGCCCAAACTGGACTATACATTCCTACTTAGGCATACAATGCAAGGAATAGCTGACTGATAACAAACTTACAGGCTGCATGGTGATCTAATAAAAAGAAGGGTAAGAAGAGGGCATTAGAATAACAGACCAACTCCTTTTTTTTTCTCTTGACTGGGATTATCTGTACATTAAGGGAAACTCCCTTCAAAAACGAGTATTTTAGAATTGCATGACAACTTCAAAGAATGTGTTTTATGATGCCGTGAACTGCATGTGGGTTATAGAAGCTCTGGGTGTTTGGGTGTAGTGTAATTCCTTTGCGGGGGTGGAGAAATGGGGTTAGGAGTCTATGTATGGGATTCTCTGGGGAATGGGTTAGGGGTATGGGTGAATAGGCATGATGGGGGGATGCATATGTGGGTGAGTGCAAGCGACAGCACTCTTTCCCTTTCTACTCTCCACTTTGTCCCCCTCTCTCTCCCTCTCTGCCTCCATGTGTGGTAGTGGTGGTGTAGGTGAATTGAATGAGTGGGATGGTAGTTGGGGAATATGTGTGTGTGTGTGTCTGTGTCAGGGGTATGTGTGTGTATGTCTGTATTGTGGGGAGAGTGTCTGCATTGGGGTGGAGGTAGTGAAGGTGGGAGGTATGGGGTTAGGACGGTGGTATTATAGAGGCGTGCATGAAGGGATAAGAGTAAGAGGGTGGATGTGTTAGGGCATAATGGGGGTAGGTGTGTGGGGGCTTCTGGAAGGTAGAGTTATGTGGCTATATAGGTGGGTGTCTGTGCATGTGGGAAGGTTGTGGTGTAGGTAGGGAGTGGTGTGTTGGTGGTGGTGGATGCAGATGTTAGGGGTTAGCATTGGGGTTAGGATTGAGCTGTGTGCATGTGCATATGTGTGTATGTGTATGTGTATACTCTTTACTCCTGCACTTTCCTCTCCTCTCCTCCATTTCCTTCCCTTACATTTTCCACTTCATCCCCTCCTCTCACTTCCCCTCTCTCTCTTATTATTTGCATTATTTATTTATTTGTATACCATCACTCTGTCTACAATTGTGGTGGTTCACATCAAAGTTAACCAACACAACATAATTGTAATACTTAACAAATACATAATATAAAATCAGACATCATATAGAATCTCTATTCTCAATGCCTCCGGTGTTTCACAGCTTCTTATTTTCAAGTCTCTTATCAATATAGCGCTACTTTTGCTCAGTTGTTATACTTCTTCACCACTATCATAGGCCAGTTTAATAATCCATGTCTTAAGTTCTTTTTTAAACAGCAACAGATCTTTAGCTAAACTTAATTCACACATTATTGAGTTCCTGTTGCGACTGTCTCTGCCCGACGTCTCCACTCCGCCATCTTTACCTCTTGGCGACTCCCTCTCTGCTCACTGGAAGCCTTGGTTGCTGTGGCGTCATCTTGCCATTCTCCTCCGGCGTCCCCAGACTGGCTAGACGCAGTATAGCGCCATGTTCCCAGAAGGCCTAGGGGCGCGCGCGTGGCCCCGACTGAAGTACCAGCAGTGGCGCGAACCTCAGGGGCGTCTTCCTGAAATGACGTCATATGCTCCGGATATATAAGGTCTTTGAAATTGCTAACTAATCGAGTTAGCAAGGGTTACACTTCCTAAGCTACTCTGCCTCCTCGGACTTACCAGGGGTACCTGCTCCTCGGGGGCCTCGCTTTCTCTTTGCTTTTCAGATTGCAGGTTGGAACCGGTACTCGCTCCTCGAGGGCCCATGTTCCCGGACTTGCTTCTGAATACCTCTTTTGCCTGGAAGTCATCGCTGCCTACAACACCAGTGAGTTACCATCTCTCTCTCAGAGCTTTCCCTGGAACCAGGTACTCGCTCCTCGAGGGCCTAATTCATTCCAGCTCCTGGGCTGCTTCTAAGAGACTATTGTGTGACTGTTTACCATCAAGGTTCTGTTCCTGAACTCTGCATACCCTGCCTACTCACTATATTCAGTTTCTCTACAGCTCAGCCATCCTGGGATCGCTGTTCCAGTATCTGAGGGACTACAGGCCAGCCTTGCGCTACCTGCTCACTACTGCCACCTCTGGTGGTTCAATATACTGTTTAATAAAAGAATTAGTGTGTGTTTGTCTCCAACTTCTGAGCCTGACCGGTGGTCCCTCTCGGGATCTTCCCCCGGGGGCATGGTCATCTGCCACCGGCCCAAGAATCCACCCACAACTACTCCAAGTAATAACAGTTCCACAGTTTTGGCCCGCCACCCCTCTCTTTGCCCATCTGTGTGTGGTGGGGGTGTGCTGTGGGTGTGTTTATTGGGGGTGTAGGGATGGTAGTGGGTACGTGGATGGTAGTATGTGTTTGGTAGTGAGTCTAGGGCTTTGGATTGGAGTTGTGATGTGTGTACACTCTAACCTCCTTCCACTTTTCCCCTTCTGTTCTTTCTAGCTAGTGACAGTTAGGGTGTGCATTAATAAAATTATTGTTTTAGGTTTGATTCATTTTGTTCAATTCCCTTTTTTTTTTTTATTCATGATGGAGCTGTTTTGGTTTTTCTATTTTAGTACAAACTATGTCCATTTAGTGTACACTATTCAAGTTGCGATAGCCCATATTATATAGCAGAATGCACATTAAAACAAAAAATAAAAACCACAAAATTTTGTGAAAAAACTATTGTTTCAATTTTGAAATGTTACATTTGCCTATGCCATTAAAAATGAAAGCTAAACCCTAGTGATAGTCCATTTCCTGCTTTGGCAGAAGAACGAAACCACAGCAGGAAGTGTCTGGTGGGAAGAGAGAATACATGAGCAATAAGAAGGGTCTGAGTTTAGTTGCTTGAAATGTCATGCCAAAAGAAAAGCAGGATGTGAGTTTACCAGCTTGAGGCACTGACAAGCTTGACCTTTGATCCTCAGAATCAGCAACGGCACAAGAAGATTTGGATAGCTAACTTCAGCTGCAGACTTTTTTCTATCAATTAAGGTATGATACTGATCATCTTCATGGGTATAATTTCCCTGCCAACCAATCAAATTTGAAATGAACTCTAGCCAATTTAAGGCCTGACAATGGACTCTTGACATTGCTGTTAGGATCCTGCTTGCAGGCCTAGCTGCAAGCAGACCCTACCTTCGCAAGGCCACCGCCGTCCCTCGCAAAAGGCCAAGCCGCGGTGTTCATGGCTTCCTCGTGGTCCTAGTGCCGCCACCAGGAATCTCTTCATCGCGGCATGGAGCTGCTGCTGCTGCCTGCTCTCTTCTTCGTGGCAGGGGTGCCGCCACCGTGTTAGTCAGGCCTTCCACGTGGCAGGGATGCCGCTGCATTCTCCTGCCTCTCCGGACATTCCATAGGTGAGGACGCGTGCCTCTTCTCAGCATTTAAAAGGCCAGAGGTGGGAAAAGTCCCATGGCCCACAGCAGTGACATCATCAGCCTTCGCCTGCTTCAGCCCTATAAAAGGGCCCTGCTTCAGTTCTTCAGGGCCTTTGGATCAGTTCTTCACAGCATCTGTGGTTTTCTTCCTGATCCAGGTCATCGTGGTCTTCCTGTGCCTTGATGGATCTTTGTTCCATGTTCTTCATGTTCCTGAATTTTGCCATCCTGATGTTTCTGGTCTTGTCCCTCGTTGGAGCAACCTCATCACCTGTCTCATGTTCCTGATGTTCTAGATGTCTAGGTCTCCTAATGTCCTAATGTTCAGATGTCTCGTGTCCAGTTGTCTTGATGTTCCATGTCCTGAGGTACCATGTTCCACGTTCCTGATGTCTGATGTTCCTGTCCTGACTCCATCCTTCTCATCTTCAGCTCTTTGTCCAGTTCCCAGGTCCCTCGTCTGTTCACCTCTCCTCACGTGTCATCATTGTGGTCCGTGACCAGCCATGGGGGTGCTGTGTAGGGTGCCTGTGGTAAAAGGCCTTCTTCTAGTCTGCAGCACAAGCCTATGGAAGACTCCTGTTTTTATGCCTTGCTTCTAAGAATCCTGAGTCTTGAATCCTGAATCTTGAATCCTGTCCTGGTCTTTGAAGTCCCTTGTGCCTGCTTCCGTGTATACCTAAGACTCTGCCAGAACCTGCTCTGCTTCAGCGTGGTTGGCGACCATCCATGGGCGGCTGTGTAGGGTGCACTGTGATGCCATGGGCGGCTTTGTAGGGTGCACTGTGATACTTTTGCCTGACTCCTGAATCCTTGCCTGAAACCTCTGAGCAACCTGAATCCTTGTCCAAGTCTTCTGAGAATCCTGTCTTGTCCAAGTCTTCTGAGTATTCTGAGTCTTTGTGTGAGTCTTGCAAGTATCCTGAGTCTTTGAATCCTCCGAGTATCCTGAGTCTTCGTCTGAGTCTTCATGTTCCTGCCCTCAGCCTCTGTCTGGCCTCATGCACTCGTCGTTCCCAAGTGGAGGGTCCAGAAGGGCAATCGAGTGGCCGGAGGACTAATCTCGAGACCAGCATTGCATTGCTGGTTCTCATTGGTGCATGTAGGTCCATTGGAGGGTTGAGCCTGCCTTGTTCCTGTTCCGGATATTCCTTGCCTTGTCTTCAGTCCAGCCTTGCTCCTGCTCCACCCATGCTCGTCCCTGCTCATCTCTCACGGTGTGTCTTGGGGCTCCTTCCTGAGCTGCGCCATGATCCAAGGGCTCACTTCCTCCTTTGATATGGGACCGCGCTTCCACGCTCCTAACAGGGCCTGAAGGCCGCGCTCCTAACAATTGCAGGGTATCTCCAGATTTGCATACCCAATCATGGTATGATAGTAACTCAGACATATCTAAACATGTATCTGGAAGGTCCAACCATAAGGCGCCAATCAAATAGATGTCTATGAGCTTGCCAACCAATGAGAGATGCCTAGCAACAGACACGAGTCACTCATGAGTCAGAGATAACAACGACTGGCTAAGGTCTGCCCATGATTACCACATATAAAACTACAAGCAGAGCAGCACCAACCAGGAATGTTGCAACAGAAACAGGAAGTGCTGAGAACAGAAGTCAGAGAGAGTCAAGACACACCTTGCTAAGAACTAAATTGGATATGACTTTTGAAACAACTGAGATTCAGATAATATAGATGAGTGTTAAGTTTCTGTTTAGGGTTAACTGACCTGCTAGTCTGGGTGAGCAGTACATAATAATACCTTCTTTGACTCCATCATTGTTTCTTCTCACTTTGGATCCAATAGAGAGGGGCCATGGATTAGGGTGAAGATCCCCTAAGGACACATGCTCACACCCTCTCCTGTCCACTTCCTTGCCTTCTCCCCACCTGTGTGGGTGGGTGATGATGTAGTGGTTAGGGGCTGGTATGTAGGAGGAATACTTATGGGGGGGGGGGGGGGGGTGTAAGGTGAGTATAGGGTAGGAGGTTATGCCTGAGTATGTGTAGGGTTTATGCAGAAGCTAGTTGATATGCTGGGGCGGGGTATATATGCCACTCTTTTCTTCTTGCATTCTCCTCTTTGTACCACTCCCCTCTGCCACACTCTCTACTTCCTCTCTACTCTTTACTTATATGTGTATATGTTTGTGTATCGTAGGGGGAGTAGAGCTTGTGATAGTAGTATATGTGGAGTAGGTGAGCATGAGAGGATGAGTTCCTATGTGGGACTTGATGTTGAGGGATGAGCTTGTGTTTGTGGGCAATTGGGAAGAAGTATGTGTGAATGTGTGTGCAAGATGTAATGGGTATGAAGGGTTAGGATGGATTATGGGTCGTAGTGGTTATGCTGGAGCTAGGGTGTGTCCATAGACTCTAACCCCCCAAACTCTCCACCTCCTTTCCTCTTCTCCTGTGTATGTGGGATGTGGTGGCAGTGGTGTAGTTGGGGTTAAGGTTTGTGTTTAGAGCCTATGGGATAAGATTATGTGTGTAGGCAGTAAGGGTGTGGGGTTGTGTGGTGGGTGCACAATTTCCACCAGCAATCTCCACTCATTCTTTCTTCTGCCAAACCCTCCATGTTCCCTGCTTTCTCCCACCCCACCCCCCTTTTGGGGAGAGAGAAATGCTGGATGGAGCTTAGAGAGAAGGTAAGCTATTCATTGTGGTTAGGGGTCACAAAGGGATGGAGATGTAGGATTTGGCAGAGGGTAAAAGGAGAGAGAGGTTGAGCTGAGCAGAGTGAGAGAGGGGGATGCCTTGCAGAGCTAGTACACATACGTAGGTGTGTAAGGGGGAGGTGCAAGATTGGTTTGTTTAGGGTGCCTAATACTCTTGTACAGGTCCTGCTTCCACTCTCAAACTTCTAACTCTACTCCTACCCGCATTACTCACTCCTCCATTCATCCTTGTACTCTACCCATTTCTCCTCACCTCTTCCTGCCCTCCCTCCCCTTTAGCTTCTGTACTTTTCCATTGGCGGAACCTGGGAAACCCTCTGACCTTTTTGATGCGATCCCTATCACCAGCATTGCATGCTGATCCCACCAGCCTTGGGCCCATGCTGTTTGAAGTCTCCAGCATCTGATTCAGTCAGTGGCATCTCAGTGTGTCCCTCTGCTCCAGGCAAGCATCGTTATATGTTCATGTACACATGCACTACAGTACTCACCTGGAATCCAAGTACGTTTATTAAATAAAAAGAGAAATATATAGAGAAAGAGAACAAACTTTGTCTCAGGCTGATTTGGGGCAGTTGTCATGCGGAGGACCAGTCAGATCTTTCACTCCTTAGATCTGTTGGGAAAGCTACGGAGGCAGCATTTACAGTTTCTGGGGAGAGGGAGTTCTAATCATCTTATAATGCTAATACTTACTGAATATATTTATTTAGTGCCTTTGATGCAGGGTTCTAGAAGGAACCAGAGTGCATGACTATCACTGCATGATTGTGCTAAGCGAGTGGGAATGGGGTAAAAAACAGGGGGGAAATCTCAGCATCATCATGAATAAAGTCTGTTTCTAAGGGCTGGATTTCTACCAATTCCCCTGCCATTCCCTCCTCTCCCTTTTCCTAACATGAACTGAACATGAATTTGTTGAAGTGCACTGTCTACTGGGAGTTTGGATTTAACAAATACATTTTGATTGATACTGTAACTTTAACTCCACTCGCAGTACCACTCACTGTATGGAGAACTGTCTGTCACACTCACATTCACAGACATGTATACAGTTCATGTGTACTAGAGATGTGCTTCAGGTAAAGATTTTGTGTCGGGCTTCGTTTTGCCCCCCCCCCCGCGAGAATTTTGTTTTTCACGCAGTTCTGTTGTTTTTTTTTTTGGGGGGGGGGGCAATTGCACTAGCTAACTCTGGTTAGTGCGCACTAACCTGGCAGAGTTAGAGTGCACTAACAGGGAGTTAGCGTGCACTAATTCAAAAATGATTTTTTCTGAAAATTTGGAAAAAATTCAATCGTTTTTTGGTTCTCCCAAACCATTCCAAATTAGGCAATTTCATTGAAATTGCCTAATTTGGGAAAAATGATTGCACATCCCTAATGTGTACTGTGCTGTGGGTACTGCTGACTGACTCCACACAGAAAAAGAAACTGTAAGTTAAACAGATTGGCAGCCTGGTAAGACTCTTCTCTTCAGTCTGTCAGTGTGTTCAACTACTGATGCCCAGAGAGAAAAAAAATTACTGGAACTTCTACAATCTCCACACTACTTCCTATCCTGATTCTCCCCCAATGAAGAAAAAAAAATCAAAATCAACACTTCTCCTGTCTTCCTTTTTCAGTGAGTGGGATCACTGCAGGAGAGAAATAAAAAGCAGACTTTACCTTTGCAAATTCAATTCTACACAAACGCATCTTTCTCTGCCGACAGCTAGGAGGAAATACAGATTTCTTGCACATGCTCAGATTTTACAGTGGAAGTTTTTCAGTGTCACTTCATCCAAACAGAAGCTGCACTGTGATTTGTTCTTTCTGTCATTTCCTTCCCAATTTTTTTTTGACTTGGCTCTGAAAAGGCTGTGAATTCACTTACGGGCGGATTTTCAAAGCCCTGCTCGCGGAAATCCGCCCGGATTTATGCGAGCAGGGCCTTGCGCGCCGGTGCGCCTATTTTCCATAGGCTGCCGGCGCGCGCATAACCCCGGGACGCGCGTGTAGGTCCCGGGGTTTTCGGAAGGGGCGTGTCGGGGGCGGGACCCGATGACGCGGCGTTTCGGGGGTGGGGCGCGGCATTTCGGGGGCGGGGCGGGGCATGGCGCCAGCCCGGGGGCGTGGTCCAGGCCTTCGGACCAGCCCCCGGGTCGGAGCACGGCACGCCAGCACTCCGCTGGCACGCGTAGATTTACGTCTGCTTCTCCAGGCGTAAATCTACAGACAAAGGTAAGGGGGGGGTTTAGATAGGGGGGGGGGGGGTGGTTAGGTAGAGGAAGGGAAGGGAAGGTGAGGGGAGGGCGAAAGAGAGTTCCCTCTGAGGCCGCTCCGATTTCGGAGCGGCCTCGGAGGGAACGGAGACAGGCTGCGCAGCTCGGTGCGCACCGGCTGCCCAAAATCGGCAGCCTTGTGCGCGCCAATCCAGGATTTTATAAGATACGCGCGGCTACGCGCGTATCTTATAAAATCCAGCGTACTTTTGTTTGCACCTGGTGTGCAAACAAAAGTACGCGAACACGCTTTTTTAAAAAATCTACCCCTTAGCCAATAGTTAGTTGCAATTTAACTCTTTTTATTTACACAGCCATAGTCTTTTATTTGTACTAGACTTAAATGGGAAACATAAACAAATGAGACACATTTTTTTGTTTCATTCATCATTCTTTGGACCCTTCCATTTGTTTCAGACGCCCATGTCTGAAATGAATATGGACTCTTTTAATCTGTTTTATCATTGTTTCAAAGAAATGCCCATCCCAACTATCTGTATTTATTATGAAAGAGTCATGCCTGTTCATAATGGTACTGTATCACAGTGATTTATAGGTATTTAATATACATACTATAATATGGATCTGTAATCTCATGGGATAATACTGTCTGTGTACATTATTTAGCATATTCATGAAAGGTTGATATGTGAAAAAGGGTTTGCATTCATTTAGAAACTGTGTGAAATTCAACTGTGAGTGTTTGAAGTTTCTCTGAATTAGTGTGATAAAAAAAGATGGAATAAAATAGTGAATGAAAGGAAAAGCATGCTTAGAGTATTAGAGATGTCATAAATGGCCAGCTTGGTGGTTCAGATGGCAAGTGCCATGCGCTACCATGTAGAAGTTTGATCTCTAAAAGGTGAATTTTAAAAGTCCAACGTGCGCCATAACTGGGAGATATACAAATATGTTGGGCCAGCATGTGCCTAGTGGATTTTAAATTCCGCCCAAGTACACGCATATCTCCAGCTGTGTGCACAAATGATGTTCCAAAAAAGAGGTGTTGTCAGAACGGAGCGTGGACATTGTTGGATTTCTCAATGACATCAGCTCGTAAATACTTACACAAACAAGAGCACGCCAGGGTCCCCTACTGCATAACTTTACTTCTGCTATGGATGAAGTGTAAGTCATTAAAAAAATATATAGGCATGTTAGCAGGGTTTTAAAGGTTGAGGTTAACAGGGAAAAAAGAAGGTTATTAAAATAGGGAGATCTGGAAGTCTATCCCCTCTTACTCAGTGTAAGCGGGATTGCACGCACATGTGCGTGCAAATCCCGCTTACACTGTACACACATGTGCGCTTAAAATCCCGCTTAAAATTGTACACACATGTGTGCACGCTCAGTCTATTTTATAACATGCATGCAAATATGCAAGAATAATAAAATAGCCACATCTATGGGCATGGGCTGGCAAATGCATACTTATGTACATCCATGTGCCTGTTTAAAAGGTGTTCTGTTTCTTGGGTTTACTGGGAATGGGGATGCTGCAAAGGTAGCATTCACAGTCTCTGCGTGGGGAAGGAGTCAGTTATTGTTTAAGGGTAACAGCCGCATGCATGTTATAAAATATGGGGTCGGCACGCGCAAGGGGGTGCACACTTGTGCACCTTCTGCGTGCCGAGCCCTAGGGGAGCCCTGATGGCTTTCCCCGTTCCCTCAGAGGCCACTCCGAAATCAGAGCGGCCTTGGAGGGAACTTTCCTTTTGCCCCCCCTGCACTTTCCCCCCCTATCTAACTGCCCCCCAGCCCTACCTAAATTCCCCTACCTTTATTATTTAAGTTGCACCTGCCTCTGGGCAGGCGTAGGTGTGCGCACCGGCCAAGTGCTGGCGCAGATTCCCCAGCCTAGCAGGCCTTCGGAGGCCTCTGGCCATGCCACCACCCCACCCCGGAATGCCCACTCCCCACCCCTTTTTCAAGCCCTGGAACATACACGCGTCCCGGGGCTTGTGCCATCGCCGAGCCTATGCAAAATAGGCTCAGCGCACGCAGGAGCGGGTTTTCGGGGTTCCGCGCATAATATACGCACGTAACCCTTTGAAAATCTGCCCCATAGGGTAGAATTTTGCAAAGCTAGTTATGCGCATAAAATATGGGTTTATGCGAGCAAATGGCTTGTAATAAACTTGCTTGGGTTTTGTGTATGTTAAAGTAGGCCCGGATTTTGCGCATGCTTTCACCCTTACAAACAAGATGCATTCTGGGAGGTGGAGGTAGGAAGGAGTTTAGATTGCTGCACATACTTTTGGTTTTAAAAAGACTGCACATAAATTAACATGCACAAGTCATGCGTTACAAACATAAGGTACAAATTTGCATGGGCAAATTTCTTCGCATACTTGAGCAAAGTGTTCAAGCGAGCTTCCGCACATAAGTTCACTGTTATAAATGCCAGCCGGTGCCCCGTGGCCGGGTGTCATGGCCGCCGGCTGTGACGGGTGGCGACTCGGGTCGCCACCCGTCACAGCCGGCTGCCATGACACCTGCGGTGGCAGGCAGCCTGCACCTGCGGTTGCAGGCAGCCTTCTTTCTGTCCTCGGGGCTGCAGCTGCTGCAAAGCCTGGCAGCATGGTTCCTCTCAGCCGGGCTGGCTCCTCCCACTCTGGCCCTGCTAAGAGCTGCGCATGCGGCTGAAGAAAATATTTAAAGGAGCCATGACAGGAAATTGTCATGGCTCCTCCTGGGACTCCGCCTCCTGGTTCCTGTTTAAGGCAAGGTCTAAACACTTAGACCTTGCCTTGATATTGAGGCTCTGTGCTTGGTTTCTTTGGCTATGTTCCAGATTCGCTCTCTGTCCCGATTCTGCTCTTCTCCTCGTTGGACTGACTCTTTGGCTTCTGACCTTCGGACCGGTGGTGGTGTTCTTCTGGTTGTTGACTTGGACTGGCTCTGGACCCTTCTCCTTCTTTGCTCCCAGATTGGCTTCGGACCATTCTCTCGTCTGCTCCTGGACCGGCTCTCGACCTCTCGCTGGACTTTGACCCTTGGACTGGATTGGGACTATCCTTCAACGTAGACTCCCAAACTAACTCGACCTGCTGGAGGCGCCAGCCGTCTGGAATCCATGACCTGCAGGAGGCGCCTGCATGCAGACCATCATCACTCTTCAGGGAGTCTCCTAAGTCCCAGTGGCCATGTCCCTACGGGCTCCTCCTGGGGGGATCATGCGCTTCAAGGGTGAAGCCTTCATCGGTACATCTTCAACAGGCCTTGCCATCCGACGGTAAAGACCGAAGAGGGTTGACTTCCTTTTTGGTAGCACTGACTCTACCTTGGAACAGGGGTCCACGTTCAGATTCATAACATTCACTTTGAAAACTGGTGTAACTTATGCATGCAGCTGCTGCAGAAGTTATTATTTTTTTATTTAATTGATTTTTATACTGCATAATAAATAAATACATAATCAGCCAAAGCTATCAAAGTGATTTACAAAAGTTAACATATATAAAGACATATAATAATAAAACCAAATACTCAAATAAACCAACACAATAAAAACAAGTAATCCCAACGATGTTATGAAATTGCCCATTTAAAGGTCAAGGAAACAAGATGAAGTCAATTGCTACTGGAACATTGATAAATTATCTTTATTTTCCAGGTCAAATATGGTTAAATATCTATTGCAGGAGAAGAAGGCAACGTGACACAGATAAGAGGAGTCAGGGTATGACCAGGTCTTCTTTGTTTCTGTATTAACAGTGAGCCATCTGTGACAATTAGTAATCCCATTTAGAAGAAAAATAAAATATTCAATATAGATAAGCACCTTTTTACAGTTTTATTGAATATATTTTGGAGAAATATAGCTACAGCTAATGTCAGGTTCCTTTTTCTGCACAGTATGCCTTATGTACACAGATAACCTTTGGTATTGCCCAACTTATACTGATTGCTATTGCCATTTTAATGTGGCAGCCACATATTCATAAACATTATGCAATGTATCATGTAATTGGTTGAATAGTATATTGCTAATAAGGTGATTTTTACTTGTCATCTAGTTGTTGCACTAAAAGAATATCTAAGTTAAGAGAGAGGGAAATTAAAAAAAAGAAGCCCAAATTTCACTCCGGGAAAGAGGTGATAAGGAAGCCCGGCCAGAAGCAGATTGTATCCTGAACTATCTGCACTGAATCTATGAGCAGTGAGAGTGCACTTGATCACCCTAGTCTCACTGTAATAAAGCTATTAATCTTCCGAAGATAAGTGGAACCAAGTGCCTGCTTGGAAGAAGTAGCTAAGAAAATAAGTAAAGCGATTGCTGCAAAGGTGGGAAGCTTATCCCAGAGCCACACATCACAAGAACACCTACCTACACTCAGCCACATTCCTGTAAAATTGCTCCCATTCATATCAATAAGAAATGCCTGTCTGCAGTAGCCCTCAGACTTGTGTTGGGCAGGAATAAAACTATTCAGGTTAGAGGGGCTCCAACTGTGAATTAAAGCCGGTGTGTATGTATTCTGGGGATGTGGTCTTTTAGGGCAGGCATGTAGGCAGAATGGAGAGTTTTGCTTGGTGCCCTTCATATATATAAACATTAAATAAACAAAAACAAACAAAAAAAAATCACAAAACAAACAAAAAATTGTAGCTGTGCATCCCTAGCAGGCAATAAGGATAGCATGAATAAATTATATAAAATATAAAAAAAAATATGGCAAAGGCTAGGATATGGTAAGATGTGCTATGTTTATGTGTTCAAAACTTTATAGAAAGATTTGCATTAAAAAAAATGTCTCATAAGAAAAAATGGAAGCACTAAACATGAATGGCACAAAATAAAACTGACAATCTCTAAAAACAAGTGGTATAAATAATAAAATGTGAAAAATAATTTTATTTAAAAAACAACGATCACCGTATTTGTGAAATTATGAATATAAGCATCAACCTGTGCCGCCTTGTCATACTTGTAATACTATGAATGCCTTGTCCTGCTGTAACCCATTTTGAACTGAAATAAATAATCAATGATAATGATAAAAATTGATTTTATGCATGCAAAGACAGTTTTATTCATGGAAAAAAAAGGTATGCAACCACAGACACACTGATGACAGACACAAGAACATAAACCAGTTTATTTGCCATAGGGATTTACCTTGCCTGCATTTTATTTTATTAATTTTCAAAAAGAATACAGATGTACTGTTAGGAGGCACTAGGAAAGCGGTTCCACTTTCCAGGGGATTGGGTGTTCTTGGACCACGGCTCAAACCCAGAGGAACTCCAAAGAGGTGCCGAGGCAGGCGAGGCATTGCCCGAGCATGGGCTAGTCAGGAGCAAGGATGGAGTAAAGACAGATGATGGAATCCGGAGCAGGAGCAAGGCTGGAATGAAGACAATGGATGACTGAAGGTACTGACCCTCCACCGGACCTGCATGTTTTGGGAAGACCAACAATGCAATGGTGGTCTTTGAATGGTCCTCCGACCATTCCAAGCCCTTTCGGACCTGCCGCTGGGTAACGGCAGCAGGCCGGATGGAGGCCAGGGTCAGGAGGGTCCCCCAAGACTTGACAAAAGTCCCTGGTGGTCCAGCAGGGGTCTGGGAGCGATCTCCTGCACTCGGGCCGTCGGCTGCCAGTAATCAAAATGGTGCCGATAGCCTTTGCCCTTACTATGTCACAGGGGCTACCGGTGCCATTGGTGAGCCCCTGTCACATGGTAGGAGCACAAGATGGCACCGATGGCCATGTGACAGGGGCTGACCAATGGCACCGGTAGCACCTGTGACATAGTAGGTCAAAGGCTATCAGCGCCATTTTGAAACCGGCAGCCGAGGGTGTGAGTGCAGGAGATGACTCTCGGACCCCTGCTCGACCACCATGGAGTTTTGGTAAGTCTTTGGGGGGGGGGGAGTTTAGGAGGGTGGGGGGTTGTTTAAATTGGCTCCTTTAGGCAGCCGAATAATTCGGCGAAGTTTCGTTGTATTCGTGGGGAATCGCGATACATTTCGCTTCCCCACGAATACAACGAATAGGGCCCTATACGTTGCGGATTCCCAGTTCGTAGGGAATGAATGCACACCCTTACTAAAGAACTGTCAGGAGGACCAGCAGAAAACCTGGGCCAAAATGGAGTCTCTGAGCAGGGGTGGGGAGCTACATTCCATCTACAGGAGAGCGAGTGATTTGCCCTGAAGGTTTCCTAAAAGTTGTGAGCAAGAAATCAGGACTTAAACTGGGGGATGCAAGGAGAGTTTGGGCCTAGTTCCTGGCTGAAGAGAGATTTGTACATAGATCTGTGATTTGAATTGTTTGAACTCTTGGACTTCTAGTGAAACTGCAGATTTTTTTTCTGGAAGTGTGATTTCTACAATGTTTGGACTGATTGAAAAATTTATATAAAATAAATTTTCTTTTGTTGGAGCACACCATCTGTAGTGGAGAGTGAATTTGCAGAGGTGTTTGGGAGAATGTCCTTGGCTCAGTTTGGCTCTGCTGGTCTGCTTGCCCCTGGCCCATGGCCCAGGAGATCTAAATTACTCACTTTGAGTGTGTTATCTCAAGCTTCCTGAAGCAGAGAAGGTGACCCCAGATGGACTGGGGGTTACATGTGCAAGGCACTAGTATTCATGCTGATCTCTGAGATAACCAGTTCATATGCAAATTTTATTGGACCAAAATAAGAATTATTTAAAAAGAATGTTCTATCCAAGCTTTCCTATTTACATAAGTCCATTCTTATTTCTTAAAAATCACCGTTGTGTTCTCTTGATTTGTTGACCATAAGATAGGATCACCGTAATATATATAGAATGAATGGCCTTAATTTACTATACATAGGACTTTGTTAACTGAAACTCATGAGTATGTCTAGTGCTAGTTGCCCTTGTTAACTTAGTTTCATAGAACAGACCCTATGACTTGGGCATAACGTAACAGATGGTACCCGCAGTAAGATACCTTGAAATATCCTATTGTAGCTTAAAAGAAACAAATACAAAAGGAAGAATATTCAGAGATTGAAATCTCTTTCAATTTTCTTAAGTGTTCAGATGGACTTGACAAAAATTCCTGCGGGCTGACATAACAAATCAGATTATGACTTCCGAAAGCTGCCATTCAACAAGTTTGATTCAGCCAAATTAAGAGTGACCTTCATTCCTTTCTGTACAGTAAAGATTCTGTTTGAAACTACGACATATTATTGTAGCATTTATAACTTAAATCCTGCTTTTGTCTATTTTTTTGACGTAGGTTTGGCTCAAGGCTTGTAAGTGTTTTATTTTTTTCTTTGCTGTTTTATTTTCATCTTATACTGTTTTCAAAGGAAGGCTTGATGGCAACTTTAACAATGTATTGGCGATGATTTGTTTTCCTCACGGATATTTGCTTCATTGGATTTCATTGCGGAACATAATCTGCAGAGTTCTACATTCTTGCAATATCTAGTTATACCTTAGCTCGGCCTTTACTGACATCTCCTTATATGTGATGAAGTTGGCGACTGTGAATCTGAGTAGTTTATGTATACGACTAAAGATTTATCATCTTCACACTCTGCATTTGCCATTCCGGCTAACATACAGCACACGTTCTCTTCCCTCCTGTAACAATAACCTTTAGGAGTTAGGACTCAATTTTTCAAACATGTCACAGCATTTAGCAATGCTTAAAAAGGTAATGTTTCTGTATGTGGAACATTTTGATTGATTACTGTACTATTCTGGAATATTTAAAAGAAAACATAGCATATGGTGCATACAGCTGAATTTATATACATATATATATATATATAGAGAGAGAGAGAGAGAGAGAGAGAAAGAGAGAGAGAGACTGTAAATAAATATATAATTGTAGATAGCCCTACTAGGTCTCTACTATGAGGAGTGTTCCATGTTAACAGGGGGAATAGAAGTAGAAGTTGGTTGGGTTTTAGATTCCCCATGTAGGAGGATGCAATGATGGAGGCCAAAGATTATAAAATTCAGAGACATCTTTTTGCAGTTCAGATTTTTAGTTATCTCTTACAGGGGGACAGGATGTCTCTGTTCCTGCTTCTGAGTTTGTTTCATTTTGTTTCGGAAAGCACCCTTAGTCCTCAGGGAAGGAGGCCAGGTAAGTAATGGCAAGGGAGAAAAGGTGCCTTGTACCAACTTTCATAATGTCCAGTTGGGTTAAAGTAAGTTTTATTCCACCCTTCCATGAACCATCTTCTTGTAATTTGGATCTGTTTTAATTTTTTGTCCATTATGTTTGAGTTCCCTAGGGAGTCTCTCACTGAGAGAGATCCAGTAGACTTGGAAATCCTGCAAGGATTTAGAAGAAGAGCAGTGGCACCTATATGACATGAACCACTATGATTTCATCCGGTTATTGAAGAGAGAGGTACCCTCCAGGAACCAGCAATGACATTGAGGGGAATGGATTTCAATACATCAAGATAAAGGTTTGAGCCATGAGACTTTAATTTATTATATCTACATTGGATTTAAGATCCTGTCCCCCACAAATATGTAAATGGATTAGAGTGAACAAGAAGTTCAAAAAGACCACTTTTCTAAATGTTCATCTATTTCTCAGTACAGTTAAGCTGGAAATCACTATCTGCTTCAAAAATGATCATTGCTGCTGTACACCAAGTTTGTAATGTGTAAAGAATGATGTAATGCTCATGGCCTCAGAGTTAATTCCTTCCTTCTTCCCCTCCCTCCACCTGATAGGGAATTCTGGGCTCAGATGGACTTAATAGCCATAAAGACAATTTTAAACTATCAAAGATCTTAATGTAAAGGTGCCCTAGGAGTCTGATAATGGAGCATTAGCTTGGGGGGGGGGGGGGGGGTGTTACATAATAGATACATAATCCCAACTAGGATACATACAGTGGAACCATTTGCTGGGGTATAAGGGTGCTTGAGGGGCTTCATTGTGAAGACATTAGAACATAAGAACAAAATTTGCCATACTGCCTCAGACCAAACATCCATCAAGCCCAGTATCCTGTTTCCAACAGTGGTCAACCCAGGTCCCAGGTACTTAACAATATCCCAATAAGTCAATAAAGTCCATGCTGCTTATCCCAGGGATAAGGAATGGATTTCCTCATATCCACCTTAATAATGGTTTATGGAATTTTCTTTGAGGAACTTGTCTAAAACTTTTTAAACTGAGCTATATACTAACAGCTTTTACCACATCCTCTGGCAACAAATTCCAGAGTTTAATTATGCAATGAGTAAAAAAAATATGTTTTCCTATTTGTCTTAAATATATCACCTAGTAGCTTATTGAATGTCCCCTGGTCTTTGTACTTTTTGAAAGGGTAAACAACATTATGTTCCTAATAATTGCTAACATTCCATTTGCTTTCTTGACTATCACCACACACTAAGCAGAAGGTTTTTCAAAATATTATCTATGATGATGCCGAGATTCGTTCCCTGGGTGGTGACTCTCAAAGTGGAAGCTTGCATTGTGAAGCTATAATTTGTGTTGTTCTTCCTTACGTGCATCACTTTACACTTGCCCACCATAAAAGTCATCTGCCATTTAGATGCCCAGTCTCCCAGTCTTGCAATGTCCTTTAGCAAATTCTCACAATCCACTTGTGATTTAACAACTATAACATCTGTATCATCAGAAAAATTGATCACCTCACTCATTATTCCCATATCTATGTCATTTATGAATATGTTAAAAAGTAGTGGTGCTAGAACAGATCTCTGGGGTACTCCACTATTCACCTCTCTTCATTGAGAAAATTGATAATTTAGCTATACTCTCTGTTTTCTTTTAACCAGTTCTAGTCCACAACAGAATGAGTTGGTGGTGAAGAAGGAAAAAAGAAAGCAGCATAATAAGATTGATCTGATTGGACTTGTGGAAATTGCCAAGGTTGTTGGAATGCTAAAAGTAAGCCAAAGGATAGTCAGAATGGGAATATATGTCAAAAGGTCACCATTAGGGATGTGAATCCTTTTTTAACGATTAAAATTATCGTCCGATAATTGTAATATCGTCTTAAATCGTTATAGAACACGATACAATAGAAATTCTAACGATTTATCGTTAAAAATCGTTAAATCGTGTTAGTGCGCACTAACGGAGTTAGTGCGCAACTAACTGAAAATGATACAAATTGACACTTTCCAGGTCAGAAAGGTCAGTTAGGAATGAATATGTGTTCCTATTGGCTGGCTGCCCTCTTATTATTGATGTTAACCAGGTTCCCACTGAGGTGAGGTTGGGGGATGGGAAATGGAAATGGAAACTCAGGAACACTAACAGAAAATGATACAAATTATTGACACTATCCAGGTCAGTAAAGGTCAGTTAGGAATGAATATGTATTCCTATTGGCTGGCTGCCCTCTTATCTATTGATGTTACCAAGGTTCCAACTGAGGTGATGGTTGGGGGGATGGGAAATGAAAACTGTTGGTAGTTGACAAAAAAAGTAATGTGATCAGTCAATATGACTAGAACCTGTGCCCTATTCCTGATACCAGGGGTGTTGTGATCTTCCTGCCACTCAGTGCCCTATCCCTGATACCAGTCTGAGACAGCTCCCTCCCTGCATTATAGTGAGAGGCTGGTCACAGACAGGGGGAGCTGCCTGACCCTCACTCCTGACTTCCCCCATGTCCCAGCTAGTGAATGGTGTGTGGGTGAGGGGGGGAGGATGGTGAAGTCTGAGACAGCTCCCTCCCTGCATTACTAGTGAGAGGCTGGCTTCACAGACAGGGGGGAGCTGCCTGACCCTCACTCCTGACTTCCCCCATGTCCCAGCTAGTGAATGGTGTGTGGGTGAGGGGGGGGGGAGGATGGTGAAGGCTGAGACAGCTCACTCCCTGCATTACTAGTGAGAGGCTGGCTTCACAGACAGGGGGAGAGCTGCCTGACCCTCACTCCTGACTTCCCCCATGTCCCAGCTAGTGAATGGTGTGTGGGTGAGGGGGGGGGGAGGATGGTGAAGTCTGAGACAGCTCCCTCCCTGCATTACTAGTGAGAGGCTGGCTTCACAGACAGGGGGGAGCTGCCTGACCCTCACTCCTGACTTCCCCCATGTCCCAGCTAGTGAATGGTGTGTGGGTGAGGGGGGGGGAGGATGGTGAAGGCTGAGACAGCTCACTCCCTGCATTACTAGTGAGAGGCTGGCTTCACAGACAGGGGGGGGAGCTGCCTGACCCTCACTCCTGACTTCCCCCATGTCCCAGCTAGTGAATGGTGTGTGGGTGGGGGGGGGGGGGGAGGATGGTGAAGTCTGAGACAGCTCCCTCCCTGCATTACTAGTGAGAGGCTGGCTTCACAGACAGGGGGGAGCTGCCTGACCCTCACTCCTGACTTCCCCCATGTCCCAGCTAGTGAATGGTGTGTGTGGGTGAGGGGGGGGGGGAGGATGGTGTGAAGTCTGAGACAGCTTCCTCCCTGCATTACTAGTGAGAGGCTGGCTTCACAGACAGGGGGAGCTGCCTGACCTCACTCTGACTTCCCCCATGTCCCAGCTAGTGAATGGTGTGTGGGTGAGGTGGGGGAGGATGGTGAAGTCTGAGACAGCTCCCTCCCTGCATTACTAGTGAGAGGCTGGCTTCACAGACAGGGGGAGCTGCCTGACCCTCACTCCTGACTTCCCCCATGTCCCAGCTAGTGATGGTGGTGGGTGAGGGGGGGGGGGAGGATGGTGAAGTCTGAGAACAGCTCCCTCCCTGCATTACTAGTGAGAGGCTGGCTTCACACAGACAGGGGGAGCTGCCTGACCCTCACTCCTGACTTCCCCATGTCCCAGCTAGTGAAGGGGTGTGGGGGAGGGGGGGGAGGATGGTGAAGTCTGAGACGCTCCCTCCCTGCATACTAGTGAGAGGCTGGCTTCACAGACAGGGGGAGCTGCCTGACCCTCATCCTCAGGGGTTTGTGATCTTCCTGCACACAGTGCCCTATCCTGATACCAGGGGTGTTGTGATCTTCCTGCATGCAGTGCCCTATCCCTATTAATACCAGGAGTGTTGTGATCTTCCTGCACGCAGTGCCCTATCCCTAATACCAGGGGTGTTGTGATCTTCCTGCACACAGTGCCCTATTCCTGATACCAGGAGTGTTGTGATCTTCCTGCATGCAGTGCCCTATCCCTGATACCGGGATGTGTGCAAGAAGATCCCAACACCCCTGGTATCAGGAATAGGGCACTGTGTGCAGGAAGATCACAACACCCCTGGTATTAGGGATAGGGCACTGTGTGCAGGAAGATCACAACACTCCTGGTTATTAATAGGGATAGGGCACTGTGTACATGAAGATCACAACACCCCTGGTGCCAGGGATAGGGCACTGTGTGCAGGAAGATCACAACACCCCTGGTGTCAGGGTTAGGGCACTGTGTGCAGGAAGATCACAACACTCCTGGTATTAATAGGGATAGGGCACTGTGTGCAGGAAGATCACAACACCCTGGTGCCAGGGTTAGGGCACTGTGTGCAGGAAGATCACAACACTCCTGGTATTAATAGGGATAGGCACTGTGTGCAGGAAGATCACAACACCCCTGGTGCCAGGGTTAGGGCACTGTGTGCAGGAAGATCACAACACTCCTGGTACTAATAGGGATAGGGCACTGTGTGCAGGAAGATCACAACAACCCTGGTGCCAGGGTTAGGGCACTGTGTGCAGGAAGATCACAACACTCCTGGTATTAATAGGGATAGGGCACTGTGTGCAGGAAGATCACAACACCCCTGGTGCCAGGGTTAGGGCACTGTGTGCAGGAAGATCACCACACTCCTGGTATTAATAGGGATAGGGCACTGTGTGCAGGAAGATCACAACACCCCTGGTATTAATAGGGATAGGGCACTGTGTGCAGGAAGATCACAACACCCTGGTGCCAGGGTTAGGGCACTGTGTGCAGGAAGATCACAACACTCCTGGTATTAATAGGGATAGGGCACTGTGTGCAGGAAGATCACAATACCCTGGTATCAGGGTTAGGGCACAAGTTCTAGTCACATTGACTGATCACTTACTTGTTTGTCAAGCTACCAAACTGTTTCCATTTCCCATCCCCCATATACTGTCAGTGGGAAGCTTCTTAACATGAATAAATAAGAGGGCAGCCAATAGGAATACATATTCATTCCTAAACTGACCTTAACTGACCTGAAAAGTGTCAAATTGTATCATTTTCAGTTAGTGCGCACTAAACTCCCAGTTAGTGCGCACTAATCGGAAAAAACGATTTTTAACGATTTTTTAACTAAAAATCGTGCCTAACACGATTTTCTTGCCCTGCCACACGATTTCTATCGTTAAGACGATATGGAAAACGATTCACATCTCTAGTCACCATTAAGTTTTGCTTCTATCTTCTGGGCTCAACTTACATGAAATTATATGACTTACAAGAATGCAGTTTCATTAGCATATATGAGATAAAAAAAATAGCACTAACAAGCTGGAAAATGTAATGCAAACCATCCAGTAGTGTATAAATTTATGGAGGTGGGTGATGTACATTACCAGCTATAAAGGCTTGAGAGTTCTAAGCTGAATTTACACTACATTACTTGATAAACTGAACTGCTTCTAGGATATCTTATGGTAAAAATGAAAAATGTTTCTCTTATTTTGTGTTTACTAGCACTCTCAACAGGAAGTCTAAGCCACCAGAGTTCTTTGAAAATGGCCAAGCAGATGGTATAATGAACCAGGCTCAGAAAGTGTTAGTTACTGGACTAGAAACTGTCCCTCCTGGCTTCTTCGGTTATGCCAGTTCACAAGCAAATCTACCTCAGGCAAACCCAAACCCTGGAACAAAGAGCTCAGTCCCCACTGATGGTACCAATAATGCCAAATATATCTAAAACACAAAAACAGGTTGTCCATAATACATTCCAGTTCCAGTCTTCCACACTAAACAGAATGTCTGTAGCAAAACCAAAATATCCTTAGCAGCACAATAAATCTCACAGCACATTTAGGAGAATATCCTGCACATTTCTTCTGAAGAAAGATCAGTCATTCACTCAATTCTTTGCAGTTGAGATAACTAATGAGATTCCAAGAGACTAGCTGTTCTTTCTGGTGGGTCTCCATGATTCCTCCCAGGGGCCCATCAAAAAGAAACCTGGCCTTAAGCCTAGAAGTAGAATTTTAGGTTTATTGTCTATATGGAAAATTGTGCCACTCCTGCTGTCTTTGCCAGGGAGAAAACAACAGCTAGCAACTAGGTAGTCAAAAACTAGAAGCCAAATGGCACACTTCTCTGAAAATCTCATCCTGCTTTCGACTAAATATCACAACATCATTAGGACTTAAAGACACACATTCAATGTATACACTCTTATAGCAGCAGAGCCAGCCATGGAACAGCTGGTGAGGATTCTCAGGCCCCACCAGCAAAATAGAAATAGCGATGCAGGCAACAGAAGAGTTGGTGGAGTTTTCCAGCACCACAGGAAACAAAGAAGATGCAGCAGGCAGCAGAAGAGCTTGGAGGTTCCCAGGCCCTCCTAGCACAAAAGAATTACCTCAGAGCCTGAGGTGGGAGGGGACTAGAAGGGTAGGGAAGAGAAATCTTCAGGGGCACTTCCATATGGACATCACAGCACCCAGATATTGAAACAAAAGCCCAGGCTTGACTCTTTGCCTTAACAACAGGTCTTCCTGTGTCTACTCTGGTGTTTGTTGCTTCATTCCTGTTTCCTGTCGTGTCTTGCTCTAGTTACTGTCTTGCCTCCTCCTTGCCTTGTTCCAGTCCCTTGCCTTGTTTCTTATGCCAATTCCTATTCCTTCCTGATCTCCTCTGACCTTTCATTGCTGACTTTTATCGACTGCCTAGATACTGCCCTTGTCTGACTGCCACATGTGCCAACCCCCTGCCTGGATACCAACCTTGCCTGACCACTACCTACCTTGATCTTCTGCATGGATTCCAATCTTGCCTGACTGCCACTTTGCTTGACCATCTGCCTGGATACCAGCCCTGCTGGATTGTTACCTGTCCTAACCCTCAGATTGATCTTTCCATTGTTGACATTCCTAAGTCCTACTGGTCTCTGACTCCAAAAGCTCAAACTGCGAAGGAAGAGGTTGGTACAAGTGAAGCCTCTGCAGTATCCCAGCCTGTGGAATGTCTGCCTGCTGCTGATGTGGGTCCAGTCCATGCTTCACGAATTGGGTAGTAACCACTCCCCCAATCTCAAAGTATGCCAAAGTATTTGATAATTATCAAAGTAAGTGTACTATATTCAAGCACCGTGTGACTACTTAATGTGATTGGTTATCTGACCTAATAAACAATTGTGGTTTATACTCACAAAGATAAAAAGAAAAAAAATGTTAAATGATTATATTAGAAAAGGCACTTGGAGTGCTAGAATTTTCTGTAATAAGCTGCTCACCAAAATGTGTTCCCAGATTTGGTTTTGCCTAGACTTTTTTCTAGTACCTACTGTTCAATAGAGATGTGATTTGGCCGAACCTTTCAGTTCAGCCTTCGTTATCAGCCCACCACGTGAAATTTCGTTTCCTGCGGTTTAGGCCGATTTTATTTCGGCTGCCCCCCTGAAACGATACCTGATTCCACCCCAACCCTTCAAATTTGATTAATTACAACAGGGTTGTAAAAATAAAAAAAAAAAAACCCCCGAAACCCACCCCGGCCCTTCAAATTTACTTAATTTCAGCCCTCCCAAAACTTGCCAAAATTCCCTGGTGGTCCACAGGGGTCCCGGGACAAATTTCCCGCTCTATCTACTTCTGTATTTCCCTTCTCTCCCAGTTCGATCTCCCTTGTTATTTGTAACTGCAATTTCCTTGCATGTGTTTTCAGTTTTAATGTATTTGCACCCCTGTTTAACTGTAAACCAGCATGATGTGATTGTATCATGAATGCCGGTATATAAAAACCTTAAATAAATAAATAAATAAAAAAATAATCAAAATGGCGCTGATGGCCCTTTGCCCTTACTGAGTGACAGGGGCTATCTATCCATTGGCCGGCCTCTGTCACATGGTAGGAGCAATGGACGGCTGGAGCCATCTTAAAAAATGGCATGGGCCATCCATTGCTCCTACCATGTGACAGGGGCGACCAATGGTACCGATACCCCTGTCACATGGTAAGGGCAAAGGGCCATTGACGCCATATGATTAGTGGCAGCTGACGCCCAAGAGGGGGAGATCGCTCCTGGGACCCCGATGGACCATCAGGGACTTTGGTAAGTCTTTGGGGGTGGTCGGGCAATCTTGGGGGGGTCGGGAGGGTGGTGGGTTGCAATTAATTAAATTCAAAGGTTGGGGTGGGTTTGGGATTTTTTTTTTATGTGCCCTTTTTCCCCTCAAAAAAACGATATGAAAACCACATGAAATTTTGTAGGTTTTCTTATCATTTTGTTGCCCCCCCCCCAAAAATGTGACAAAATAGGAAATATCGTCTCTATTTCCTATTTTGTCGCAAACAAATGCACATCCCTACTGTTCAATGGTTTTTCCCTGTAGAGGCAGGTTTGCACAATAGGACCAAAGCTAATACTCAAGGAAGGCTTGTAGGGAGTGAGAAAGTTTAGAGATCTGAAATAGAGAAACCATCTAACTAGGACATTTTGCCACCTTCAGCCTCATAATTGCAGGAATGATTTGAACTACCATTTAAAAATCTATAACCTGGATTATTTTTCTAGCACAGTGCCTTATAATGGAAGTGCTGGGAGAAGGAAGCTAATTATGGCATTCAAAAATGAGAGGACGCATCTCAGAACAGTGCAGGGACTATTAGGAATGTGCAGGTCAAATATTTTCATTTCAGTTTGTTTTTTTTTTTGTTTGTTTTTCTTATTTTGTTTTATGCTTATTTCAGTTTAATTAATTTACTAAAAAGCAAACAAACCTCAAAACAAAATGAAGCAGGGACTTCCAGGCCCTCGCTGCTGCTTCCTGGGGTACTGCCAGGGCCTCCCTGGACTGTACCATCAATAGGATAGGGACCATGCTTACCTATCTGGGCTGAGAAAAGCTCAGCTGGGTACCTACCCAGGCCCCCTGAACCCTATCCCTCCCTCCCTCAGAAATTAGTTGGGGCAGGGAACCTCTGGGCCCTCACTGACCCTTCCGTCGGGGTCCTTGTAAGAGAAAGGGGTAGAAGCAATCCCAGTTGAACCTGCCCACCACTTTAAAAAGCCTGCCTCTGAAAATGGCATCCAGCCCTGAGAGCAGTACCAAAATGACATCAAAATGGTGCCGGTCTTGGGACCAGCTGCCACCATTTTCTTAACCTATGAGTTACATGAACATTCTTTATATTATACCATGCTTTTTTTCTTGCTGATGGTTGATTTGGGGGTTTTTTGTTATTATATTGTAACATACATTTTAAAATAGTACCAAAAGATCCATGTTCAAAAAGTTTGTCTAGCTAATTGGACAAACCCGATGATGTAAATTCCACCTCCCTGCTGACCAGCTAAACTTTGTCCAGGCAGTGCTGGGAAGATTCCCAGGATATTGTTTTCCCTTTGACCAAGCAATGATGATATTCAGCACTGTCCAGACAATGATACCAGGATACATCATTCTGGACAAAGAGTTGGCATTTGATTAAATACACAGTAGGTAAGAACATCTGGGCAGTCTTGGTCCTAGTCTGTGAATGCCTATAATCACTATGATGTCCATATACAGCGATCCTGATGTTCAATCCAAATCCATGCCTGCTAAATATGTGGACACAAAAGGAATAGATGCCGTTATCTTTTCCAAATACTTTATTGATGCAGAGACGTTCCAGATAATTGCAGGGCAATTTATCTGGAACGTCTCTGCATCAATAAAGTATTTGGAAAAGATAACGGCATCTATTCCTTTTGTGTTCACCTGACGGTATCATAGATCGCCTACCTCTTTGTTTTTTTGCTAAATATGTGGTCCATAGATACCCAAAGATTCCTACATTCTATATTCTCTCTAAAATCCACAAAACCTTGATAAATCCTCCAGGACACCCTATTGTCGCCGGCATAGGCTCTGTTTTAGAACCCTTATCCCAATTGTGGATCATTTTTTTACAACCTCTAGTTTGTTTAAGCTGATCCTATGTCGTGACTCCAATCATTTTATTACCATTTTGGAACAAATCTCTCCTCCCTCTGATGCATGTTTTTTGGTAAAATTAGACATTACATCTTTATACTCTAATATTCCTCAGGGGACCCTAAGAGAACTATTTCAGTTTGGCATTTGAGCAATGGAGTTGCCTCATTAAAATTAAAAATAAAACAAAATTGTTTTCTTGCATGAATCTCAAGTTGGACCTTTAAATTGTTGTATTCCTTTGGCATTTTATATTGATACATTTGGAGTGCAGCACTTCGCTCCGAGTTTTTGTGACATTGGGTTACCTACTGTGTAACCATGGACCATTGTCCATTTGGTCTTATGTCTCCCTTGACTTTACTGAAGCCCTCTCTATCTGTCCCAACATGCTTACATACTATCCCATGACATATATTTTGAATGTCTCTAACATGTCCCCACTTACCCCATGCCTACCCCATCCCTAAAAACAAAAACAAAAAAAAAAATATGAAAAAGGAAACTGAGAAGCACAGCTACATTTTTGTTATATTTTGCCTTTTGGATAATCATTTCCATCAAACCCCTGTCCTACAATTAAAAAAAAAACATGAGGCTGCAATATGCTAAATAAGCATGCGTAATGTATAATGCTAAAGTGTTGTGTTATTTAAAGTCATCAGAAAAAAATAATTCTTTTTTTTTTTTTAAACATTCTTCTAGGTTATGCTGTCGGGCTGAGGCTATCATGAAACCACCACAGAAGTGGGTGACTATCATAATGATCATAGGGCTTAGAGCAACAGTGGGAAGGTTACACTGATGCACACCGGCTCCTAAATTAAATGGAAAATAACTTTTAATTTGTATGTTAATAACTCCTTCTGGAGGTGTATATTGTTACAGGTTCAGCTGCATTTCAACCTAATTATCTTTTCTGAGTCAGATTCAAGTGGCTATATAAATTGACGTTCTGAAATGATTAACTACAGAGTCATCTATGGCTGCCTTACAATATAGTAGAAAGAGCAAAAAGGAAAGCATTGAACATTCTTGCTTCAAGTCCTCTGTTCATAATTTGCCATATTATCTCAAGCAGCTCGATTTCCCTGTGCTCAGATTTGCTAGAGAATATTAGATCTGTGGATTATGTTAATGCAGGAGTATTGTTTATTTCTACCAACTCCATAGTGTCATCTATTTTTGTTTGTTAGTTGATGCATTATTATGCCTGCTTTTGGTCGTGTCCTGCCTTAAATGATGGATAAGTCAGGATATAAATCTTTTAACCAACTAACTAAATAAATAATCTATATGAGTTATCTTGCACTGCGTTCTGGTGTATGCTTTCTGTTTCTTTTGTTGCGGTAGTTTCTTCACATAAATCTTTTACACATAGGCATTTCCAAAGAAACTCACCAAAAACAAAAACTATTCAGCTTTGCCATACCTCCACTGCTGCCTCAGAGATCTCCCTGTGTTTATCCCATGCTTTCTTGAGTTCAGATACTGTGCTGATTTTCACAACTTGCATGGGGAGCCAGTTCTGTGGATTACACCTATAGTACCCGATTGTAATCCACTTTGATGTACACTTTGAAGGGCCAAAAGTAGAATATAAAAATCTAAATAAATAAATAAAAAATCTAAATAAAAAAAAATTATCTATCCTCTCCATAATGAAACATTTGGGACATTCCATGTCAAGTGGAACAATTTAGAAAATCATCCACGGTCAACCTCCTTCAAACTGAATAACAATTTTGTGCGGATGCTCACTAGGTCTTCAAACAAAACTATGCAAAATTTTTTGGCTGAATCTCTATTGGTTCAAGAGCTAGAAGCAGCTGACCGAAGGTCACTCTTCGAGTACTATGCTTCATGCAGTACAAAACAGCCAATTTGTTCAGGCACTGCGGCCAAACAACCCCTGTTAGGGGCCTGAAATTTTATGGATTATTACATCTCTGGTGCTAAATTCTTATGCAAAGATTGGAACCCAACATGACCTTGCCACCCTTTTTTATGGGCCAGCAAAGCACATGAACAATTTTACAAAAGAAAGTTAAGGCCTAATTTGACTCCTCATTGCTCCTGAAGTATACTTTGATCCAGGCCATAACTGGATCAGTAGTCATGTCCCATAACATGCATCTAAGATTTTCACTAGGAGGCTTTGGAGTCAGCTAGAAACAAAGATATAGTTACATAATAGAGATGTACTTCGTTTATCACGAATTAGGAAATTTCAACGAAATTGCCTAATTCGTCGTGGGCCGGGGCCCCGAACCCTGAAACTGATTGGCCCCGAACTACGAGGAAAATTAGTTTTTTGGGTTTGTATGAGGGGAGGGGCACATTTTATTTTTTTAAATAAAAAACCAACCCAAGCATTAAAATTTACTGTAATACACCCCCCCACCATCCTGATCCCTCCCCAAGACTTACTAACATCTCTGGTGGTCCAGCAGGGTCCCGCGAGGGATTTTTCCTCTATGCCATTGGGCTTTCAGGCCTACCTCGCATCGAAATGGCGCTGATAGCCTTTGACCTACTATGACACAGGGGCTACTGGTGCCATTGGTCAGCCCCTGTCACATGGCCATCGGTGCCATCTTGTGCTCCTTCCATGTGACAAGGGCTGACCAATGGCACCAGTAGCACCTGTGCATAGTAAGGGCAAAGGCTATCAGCGCCATTTTGATAGGCTTGGCGGCGCGTGCAAGCCCGGGACGCACGTATGTCCCGGGGCTTGTGAAAATGGGCGTGGGTGTGGGAGGGGCTGTGGGTGGGGCCGCGGTCTGGGCGCGTATGGGGGCATGGCGGCGGTCCGGGGAATGGCCGAGTGCCCCGACACAGCGGCCTGTGTTGGGGCCTGCCGCACCGGCAGACAGCCGGCATGCGCAAGTTATGCCAGCCAGAGGCAGGCGTAATTTAACAAAATAAGGTGGGGGGATTTAGGTAGGGATGGGGGTGGGTTAGATAGTGGAAGGGAGGGAAAGGTGGGGGGAACAAAAAAAAAGTTCCCTCCAAGGCCGCTCTGTTTTTGGAGCGGCCTTTGGAGCGGGGGCATGGCCCCGGCCATGCCCCCGGACAGAACAATAAAATGTCCATTTGAGGGGTCATTTATAAAAGTACATCGAAGCAAGATATGTCATAACCTACAAGCATGGTAAGCACAACAAGCTTCACTGCACAGTAAAATTTTACATCTCTAGCTCATTTGCATGTTACACAGCAGGGCGCCAAATATGCCTCTTTTTAACATACGTGCTCACGCATGCAAATGATGCATATTGTTGGGGCCTTAATTCTGATGAAAGCAAAGTCAGGTCCAAAATTAAACAGGGCAACTTTTCTAGAAAAAAGGATGCTCTTTCAAATGACATATACAAGAAAAGATTTAGAAATTACACAGTATAGATATTTGCACCAGAATATTGGCAAACATTTGCATAAAAAATGTGATATTGTGTCTTTATGTAATTTTTTTCTTTGCTTCCAGTTGCCTGTAAAGCCTCTTAGTGCAAATCTTGTATGTATATGCATGGGGCATGATTACTAGCCCAATCAGGGCCTGAATCAAAGAATAGGTAAAGAGTTATAAGGAGTCAAAGTAGGCCTTATATTTCTTTTGTAACATTTTTCACATACTTTGCTGGCCCATAAAAAGGGAAGCAAGTTTATATCGGGGCCGATTTTAATTCCTAGGCACGTGGGGTACATTTGTGCTCGCTACCCGGCGCACACAAATGTACATCCGATTTATAACATGCGCGCGCTGCCACGCGCATGTTATAAAATCCAGGGTCGGCGCACGCAAGGGGGTGCACACGGGCACCTTGCGCGCGCCAAGCCCAAGGGGAGCCCCGATGGCTTTCCCCGTTCCCTCCAAGGCCGCTTCGAAATCGGAGCGGCCTCGGAGGGAACTTTTTTTTTGATCCCCCACCTTTCCCTCCCTTCCCCTATCTAACCCACCCCCCGGCCCTACCTAAATTCCCCCCCCCCCCCACACCTTGTTCGATGAAGTTACGCCTGCCAGCTGGCCAGGTCCCGACACAGGCCGCTGTGTCAGGACACTCAGTCACTCCCCCAGACCGCCCGGCCATGCCCCCGGACCGCCCATTTTAGCAAGCCCTGGGACAGACACGCGTCCCGGGGCTTGTGCATGCCGCCGAGCCTATGCAAAATAGGCTCGGCGCGCGCAGGGGCAGATTTCCTCAGGTTACGCTCGTATGTTACACGTGTAGCCTTTGAAAATCTGCCCCATTATGTTCCAAACTTTTCATTGGGACTTACCCCACCAGGGATTGCACTAATCCATAAAATTTCAAGCCCCTGAAAGTTGTTGCAGGCTGCAGCACCTGGACAAAATGGCCACTTTAGATTGCGCGGAGCATGGTACTCAAAGATGACCTCCATTCAACTGCCTCTAGCTCTCCAACCAATGGAGATCTGGGCAAAAAATGTAGTATGGATTTGGTTGAGAACCTAGAGAACATCCATGCAAAATGTTGTTCAATTGGGAGAAGGATGAGTGTGGATTCCTGGCCCACTTGATATGGAATGACTCATTTCCTATGATTACGCCTCAGTCTACCCATTTTGCCCTCATCCCATGACCTCTTGCTCTAGAGCTTCCTTTCCATTGAAATATATACTGTGCATGTAAACCTTTGATATTTAAATGTCTCTATCATATCTCCCTTATCTTGCCTTTCCTCTAGGGTATACATTTTCAGATCTTTAAGTCTGCCCCCATATGCTTTACAGCATAGACCACTGATTGTTTAACTTCTCTGGACTTACTCCAACCCATTTATATCCTCTTGAAGGTGCGGTCACACAGTATTCCAAATCTGATCTCACTAGGGACCTATAAAGAAGCAATATAACCTCCCTCTTTCTGCAGACCATTAGCATTGCTCAGAGTAAAAATTTTCATTTCAGTTAATTCATTTGTTTTGCATGACACATCCATTTGGTTCATTAGTTTAAAACAACACAAAATTTTGTTTATTCATTTTATTTATTTATTCATTCATTCTTTCATTCATTACCATTGAAGTCTATGGAGGAAACATTGCATACTATTTTGGGCTCCAAAATGTGAGTTTTCTCACCAATTCTAATAAAACTAGTGAGTAGACATCATCATGAGAGTGAAGGCATGCCAATGCATCAAGACTATTTCAACATGGCACCAAAAGTAGCACAAATAGCTTAAGGGGTAACAGGAGTGGCAGGAGTTCTCCAAGGCTTTGTAAGAGAAGCAAAGTAGGAAGAACATACCAAGGCTTCAAAATGGAACACCAGCAACAGTGGCATGAACCCTCAAACGCAGCAAGACAGGCAAAGTGGAATTAAGGGTGGCATCAAAATCATAAGGCACAATGAAGGGGGGACAAAGCAGAAAAGTTGGCACTGATAAAGAGACAAAGCAGAAGCAAGAGGGGCAACAATACACCAAGGCTCCATGAGAGATGAAAAACAGTCCCCCAAAATTGGCAAGAGTACCCCGAGGTACAGAGTCTTGGTTATGACAGGGAGGCAGAGTGACAGCAAGACCCTCAAGGTACAAAATTTGGTATGACAGCAATGTTGAGTGGAAGACTCGTAAGGTATAAGGGGTATAGTAATAAGGAGAAGTGACATGGGAGATTTCTGTCTTCCTGATGAAGCACTTGCCACTAGATGTGATTCGGCCGAACCTTTCGGTTTGACCTTCATTATCAGCCCACCGTGGTAACTTTTGTTTTCCCGCTGTTCAGGCCGATTTTATTTCATCTGCCCCACGAAATGATGCCTGAAACACGCCCCAACCCTTCATATTTAGAAAAAAAAACCCAAAACCCATCCCAACCCTTCAAATTTAATTATTTGCAACCCCCCACTCTCCCGACCCCTCAAGACTAGCCCGACACCCATCCCCCTCCCCCCCAAGACTTACGAAAGTCCCTGGTGGTCCAGCGGGGTCCTGGGAGCGATCTCCCCCTCTCGGGCCATTGGCTGCCACTAATCAAAATAGCGCTGATGGCTCTTTGCCCTTAACGTGTGACAGGGCTATCGGTGCCATTGGCCGGCCTCTGTCACATGGTAGGAGCAATGGATGGCTGGTGCAATCTTAAAATTCCCAGTATAACAAACAAACAAACAGGGTGGGAAAACTAGGCTGAAACCCCAACAGGAAAACATGGAGGAACCAAAATTCCATGCTGGTATATAATAAGCATGGCGGGTAGGCATATTAATAGCATGATACCTAAAGTGGTATATTAGGATCAAAACAGGTATGCAGCACAGTAGCAGTGCTAGCTAGACCAATAAGATGATACATCTGGGGCATGGCTAGTAGGCAAAGTGGTAGCAGCAAGACACCTAAGGTGGTACATTTTAGGCATGGCATTTGGCAAAAAGACCCTCAAAGGTGGTACATCTGGGGCATAGAAGGTTGTCAGAGTAGCAGAAGGACCCTAAGGAGGTAAATCTGAGGCATGCATGCAGGAGACACTGAAACCTCTCACACAAAACAATGCATGGGATCTTCTTAGTGTCTGGGTAATTGCCAGGTTCTTGTGGCCTGGTTTCGCCTCTGTTGGAAACAGGATGCTGGGCTTGATGGACCCTTGGTCTGACTCAGCATGGCAATTTCTTATGTTCTTATGTTTTTAAGCTTGCTTCACTTTGTGATCCATGGGTGAAAGGGAGTCTTGCCTTCCAGTCCCAACATCTCACATTCATGAAGAAGATGAACAGGAGTCATCTGTAATTCCTCTCAAGTTCTGTATGTTATTGTCTGTCCATGTAAATTGGCGTATAATGGACAAACAAAGCAAACTGTTAAACACTGAATATTGGAGCATAGAAGCTGTGTGCGAACATCTAAATATCAAGCTCGTTTTGACCAAAATTGGATGTCATTAAATTTTTTAAGTGTCAGGTTCATCTTAATCGCTGGAAGAGGGGGAGCGGGTATCTCCTGTGCCTTGATTCAGCATGAACAGCAATTTATATATAGATGGCAATATTTATCATCTAGTGGTTTGAATTTGGAGATCAACTAGAGTACCTTCTATAATATACTTAAAGCATAGTCACATGAAGTCACTGCCACGACCAGTCCCTAGGTGCCTCTTACCTGCAAGACCCACCGAAGGAGGCCCACGGAGAAGGTCCAAAAAGGGAGCTGGGAGATAGGGCCGCGCAGCCGGTGCATGAGCCCATCGGGGTAAGGCCCCTTTAATCTCGCCCCTACCACCGAAGGGCCCGCGCCGACTACATGACCGCCGCCGTTCGCTCCCCCGAGGCCGACAAATCGACGCCCTTAATCTGAATCAGCCAATCAGCGAGCAGTCGCCTCAGTGTCCACACCAAGCCGCTACTGCAGGGCTTTTATTGCCACAACCAGTCCCTAGGTGCCGCGCGCCGAAGGAGCGCGACAAAGGGGGCCCTTTGTGCGCCCCAAGTGCGGCCCCAAGTGCTACCACCAAGTGCTTCCAACTAGTGAAGAGAGATTTAGATTTAGATTCAGAGTTCGATTTAGGCTTTAGGCTTAAGGTGGGTTAATCCCAGGACTCGGTTTATCCCATGCTACACAAAAGGTCCCCCTGTCTTAAACATCAAAAGGAACTATCCTTCCTCACAGCAGCAACTCCACTCCCTCACATCATATCTCCACTCAATTTTGCCACAAAGATGAACCTTTTTCACTATACCCACAATCAGGAATAAACTAAGAATACACATAAAACCTGTATCTCATCACGCTGCTCGACAACAAAGGCTAATCCCAATTATGATATCTCCAGTTACACAACTCCTGGGTCTCTCACTATTCACTCTATCCCTATTCAATGCTCAATCGCTCTCCAAAAAAATGCACATCCTCAACGATTATCTTATAGAAGTTAACCCAGACATCTGTGCAATCATGGAAACTTGGTTGAAACCGACCGATATAGTACTAACGAACCAGCTTCCTACACAAGCCTATGACCTCATCTCAGTCCCCAGACCCAAAAAAAGAGGAGGAGGGCTCCTCCTAGCTGCTAAAAAAGGATTAGGCCTAACCTTACAACATACAAACTCCACAACTAAACTCAAATTCTCACTCTTTAAATCTGAACAACTACAAATATGCCTCATCTACCCCCCACCAGGAACTTTAGATTCAGACCCCTCTCCTCTCATCGAGCTTATAGCCAAACACATTAACATAGACAAACCAGCTATAATCCTGGGAGACTTTAACCTGCATGTTGACACTTATCCACAATCCATCAACTGTGAAACAGTTCTCTCGTCACTCAGTCACTTGGGTTTCACTCAAATTGTCAACAGCCCCACACACAAAGCAGGTCACACTTTGGACCTCATCTTCATTAACGACAGCTTCTCCATCTACTCCAATCCCACCTGCTCACTAGTCCCTTGGTCAGACCACCGAGTCATTTGCACGACCCTTAAGATCAAAAACCTCCCACCCCAAGCCTCCACCAAAACCACCATCCATTTCAGGAAACCGTGTCCACTGGACTTACTCAGCGAACAGTTATCCAAAGAACTAAACCAGCTAGACTTCACAGACGCAACCACAGCCACCACCTCATGGATCAATCTCACCAATAAAATTGCGGATCAAATCTGCCCAACACCACTAAAGTCAAACAACCTGCACTTGACAACAGAAAACCTTGGTTTACCCCAAACTTAAATCCCTTAAACAAAAACTAAGAAACAAAGAACAAAGCTGGAGGAAAAACCCATCCACTTATCTCATGCTATCTACAAATCCCTTCTCAACACCTACAGGAATGCCATCCATAAAACCAAGAAAGATTTTTATGCAAAAAAATCCACAATTTCATTTTTGACTCAAAGGCACTTTCTCGTACGTCTCATCACTCACCAAACCATCACCTCCTTCCATTCCAGACCACCAAGCACTCAACAAAGCCAACGAACTTGCCAATTATTTCAAGTCAAAAATCGAACATAACCCGTTCTCTTACAACTCACAGCCTCACACCACATAACCCAGCCTCAACAAAATTTTAGTCTAGAGTCCTTTGAACCCACCTCTGCTCTTGAGATAGAAAATACCCTCAAGAAACTCAAACCATCCTCCCACCCATCAGACCCATTACCTACAAACCTGCTCATCATCCCGAATACCATCGCAAAACCAATAGCGGAAATCATTAATACCTCTTTATCTCAAGGCACAGTACCCAACCAGTTAAAATTAGCAATTCTTAAACCTCTGCTAAAAAAAAACCCAACGCCTCTCCAACAGACCCGGCTAACTTCCGACCAATCGCAAACTTACCACTGATTGCCAAACTGATGGAAAAAACTGTGAACAAGCAACTTTCAGAATACCTTGAAGATCATAACATATTTTCCCCAGCTCAGTATAGCTTTCAGAAAACTCTA